>NC_069124.1:46871142-47001142 GCF_026914265.1 Mya arenaria | reverse complement strand
AAAGGTACTGTTTATTGTCCCGACGAGTTGTCCCTAACTAATATAATTATGACGCGTGTATAGTGTCATCACGTTCACGCCTTTGGCATTAGGGATCACACGTTGTAAAACAGGACAAGCGAATATATACAAGACAATTGTAGTCAAAAAGTTAAAAAAAGATATCAAACTGAAAACATCGATTTTGACATTCGAATACCTAACGTTCGATCAAATATTCGAATATTCGTTTGCATCCCTACTAAAAAGATAATGAGGGACTCAAGTCCGAGATAGGACCTCTGTCTGCTGAGAAAAGGCAGCTTTGAAAAGAAAACTACACTAAAAGGTACGCGGAAACCATGACAAGTCAACGAGCCAAGATGGGTAATTTCAGACCTTTAAAATGAAGACTATTTCCTTTACGATTGCTTCGATCAGTTTATAAAACCATTTTTGTTTCGACGTAGTTGATTTGTTTTCTGTGTTGTTGTTTTAGAGTTAATAAAGATCTGCCCGCCCATGTTGTACTGGCTGCATTATGGCACCGCGTTGGTGGGTGCCCTGAAATAATCCTCAAAAAGTTGGAAGATTTGTTTTACGGACCCCTGGAACAAGTCACAAGCATTACGCCAATCCGCCTATAGTTGCCTACTTTGTGACCCTCTTCCACTATCAGAAGAACCTCGGCCAAAACCAAGACGTCGTCGCCGACAACGTGGTAACGAACGTTTGCTTTCCTGAGCGTCCGGAATAGCCTTTCTTCTGTTACGGAAGGGGAGGACATACCGAATACCGACTTAACCATAACGTAAAACAATACCTTTTCTACGTTATGCTCGAATGCAGGTGAATACGTTTAGTTGCAATGGTTTAGTGTCTAATAATAATTTTCGCGAAAGCTATAAAAAAGAAAAGAAAAAAGGAGTGTTATCATTAATAATGGGAACCCCCAAATAAAACATGGGCTAAAATGAGGTGGTGCGCAAAAAAATGTCATTTGTCAGTTTTCGGTACACTGACTAAAAACAAGTGTGAGTCATACTTTTAGTAATCATAACAGGATGAAGAGTATTCGGTACGCAGTGCTGTACCCTAAGATTTTGTGATGTCTCACAGGGGCGGCTCCAGGATTTAAAGTAAAAGGGGGTGTACCTTAGGGAGTGTAACTTTTTGACTTGCGCCCCTCCCTCAGAACCGAAATGTAATTGGGTCAAATGGTTGACAGGGAGGATGGTGGGTACTCCCCCAAGAAATTTAAAAAAAAAATCTCCGAAATGGTGGAATTAGACGTATCTTATTACTTTTTTTCTTCTATATTGAATAAAAAAAATAACTTTGACTCTTTGAGAATTTCAGGGAGGGTGCGCCTCCCTCTCCCCCTGGACCCGCTAGTGTCTCGAATGGATGTTCAAAGAGTAATGACATGGGTCAGTATTTGACGATAGGTAAACCCATATTACCTCATTTAGAAATACAAACGAATAAATACATGTATATGTATGTGTATACGTGTGGGTATGTGTGTATATGTGACTGATTTTGACCCGATTATTGCCAAATCAATCAAATTTATTGGCAAATCGGCATAAAATAGCCTTTAGCCATTAAGAACGTTAATATGGCAAGAGCGTAATATCAACTAAAGAGAATTACGGAATAAGGATAAATAAACATTATGTAATTATATATAACAATATCAGTTGTTATCATAAGGTGCTATTGAAAAACTAATAATTATTTCAGACTTCAAAAGCAATAGCTAGAATGATGATTAAGGTGACTGTCATTTCCGATATAGAATTTTAATGATTTAAATAGGACGAACTCTAAATAGTTGAAATTCCTAAGATATAACTTAAATGAGTAGTGTATGGTTTGAGTTAAATGCATGGTATGGTATTCAAGTATGGTATGCCTATTTGCCCACAGTTGCTCGAGTTTTGGTAATTAAATCTTATTATTGACAATAAATGTGTTGTGACCATGCTCGAAGAAATTGTTTGTTTCATCCATAACATAATCATTTGCTGTGCCATTCAAAAATGTGTACCTGATACTAGTATATGGGACCAATAACAAAAACAAAAATCCTACTCCCAGCTGGTAGCTATGAAATATCTGTGTATTTGTCTTGTTAGATGTTATCAAAAAGGTAAACAAAGTTGTTTGTGTCGAAAGGAATCCAATCCCTAAATATCGTACTAAGCGGGATGTTTTATACAATATTATAATAAGTAAACATCCGAAGTGTAAATTTATCAATTATATATTATTACTTCTTTGTCTATAATAGCAAAATTACCTGAAATTATAATCAGTGTCAGTAAAGTCCACATTTTTGATTTCCTTTCCATCTTTACACATAATTTGTTTGTTTACGAAATAACTATTCTGAAGGTTTAAGATGAGACTTAAGCCAATTTCGAAACATGGCGGATTTCCGTGTATGGACAATAATCTATTTATAGTTATCACCTGTATACAGGTAAATTCCGCTTTAACAGTGAAAGGGAGAGCAATCTTACATGATGGCATCTCGGTTAATTTTAGATAGGTCACCGTATATGTTTAACTTGTCAAAGGGATATATCGACGTTTTATTAAAATTATCGAATGTGTAGTATGAAATTGACAAAAAAGTATGTACCCGATTATCTTTAAGTGCCTTCCACATTGCAAAAATGGAAGGCCAAATATTAAAAAGGTTTTAAACTGTATTGGTTGAATAAGAAGTTGATCAACTTGGTGTTTTCTTTTCGGAAAAGAGTGTCGTAAATTAAAGTATGTTTTTGTGTCCCAAACTAGGTGGCATAATTTCAATTAAAAATAATTCAATAAAAGTCACTTCAGTCCTGGTTACAAAAATCGACTATCACTTTTAAACAAGCAATCATCATGAACCAAAATTAATTGTTGATTGCTTAACACAAAACCCGGGGCGGCTGCAGGATTTGACGTGTTTTTTGTTGTTGTTGTTTGTTTGTTGTTGTTTTGTTGTTGTTGTTGTTGTGGGTTTGTTGTTTTTTGTTGTTGTTTTTTTTTTTTGGGGGGGGGGTGTTGTTGTTGTTTTTGTTTTTTTGTTGTTGTTGTGTTTTGTTTTTTTTTTTGGGGGGGGGGGGGGCGAAACTTGGGAGGTGTAACCTTATGACTTGCCTCCTCCCTGAGATCCGAAATGTATTTGGTTTAAAGAGATGGCCGGGGTTGGGGCTACTCCCCAAGTAAATTTTAACACTCTCTAGTCCTAAGTGGGAAATCCCCCCCCCCACACACACACACACACACGTTGCAAAGTATGCATACCTTATGCTTCATAAATATTGTACCACAAAACTGAATACGTAAAAAGATTTATGAATTGTTATGTTATGGTCCTTCAAACCTTTTTTGCATTCTGATAGGCACTTCAAAATATACTTTATTGAAGGAGAAGCTTAACTTCGTTAATCATCAGCTTATTGAAATGATCATATTTCTAACATGGGAAGTGATTGAAATATATTATAAAATTTTTTATAGATTGTTATGTAAACAAGGGGTGATATAAAAAAAAACTCACGGTTTACGTTGGATAGAAACATCTTGAAGCAACTTTTAGTATTCTAGTATTTATATAGTTATTCTTTAGATCATATAATCAAGTTCATTTATAATCAGCAATAAAACGAAATCATACTGGTTTGAACAATACCAATAGTACTTAGCCTTATTCAACTCAACTCAACTCAACTCAAAATTGTTCATTGCATTAAACTTATTATGGAAAGACATGAATAAAGGCAATAAATTGTTTTAACAGAAGAACACGACAATATAAAGGATAAAAAGGGGGATACTAGTTTCGTAGATGTTTACATTGTATATAATTATAAACTTTGACAGGTTAATTCGAGTTTATCTCATTTTTTTTTAAAAATAAATTGACAAATTTATGCTTTGATGGCCACGTGTAAAAATGTCTTTTTTGTATCTCTATTCTGAATTTTATGGGCGTATCAATAAAAATCATATTCACTTTCAATCATTCTTTGATACAGTTGTTACATGACCTTATCATTTGGTCTACGGACATCAAATTATTGCAAGCATTTATGTTTTATTTATATGGATTGTCTCCCTTTAAGGGTTGATACATTTTAAAATGCTGCGAAGATGTCCAACATTTTCAAATCAGAGATTGAGCGAATTGTTCGCAAAAATTATAATGATTATAATCGCAATTGCCGGGGAATATCGTCGTCGGATAACCTCGATACACTACTACGCATTGCACTTTATGAAGTACTACGTATTTTCGTTCCGTGGTTGCCGACGATGGGGAAATATGGGTATAAACACTACTTCACCCATTTTCCGAAATTAACTTACACATCTTTTTAAAATATCATTGGTTTGGTTAACCCTCATGCTTATTTATAAAAGCTGTTTTTTTCTGTGATCCAGCCACAAAAAACACTTTCTCGTTTGTAAACACTTTAAACGAAATAAATAAAAAATAACAGTAATAATTATTCAAAATTTATACGATAGACATACTTAAAGACCTAAAGTACATGTACATGAAAAGATAAAATTTATGTTTAAATAAGGAAATATTGCTGATACTAATACTCTTCAGCGTTTAAATCATTTTAAAAACATATACCGAGGTTCTGTTGGCAAATAAAATATACATACATGCATTATAAGTACACCACTATTTTTTTAGGATTAGAATGTCTTAAGCATTCAGTTGACGGAACTACTTTCTTCGATCTTTTCACTAGGCACCAAACGACAGCGCCAAGTCCGCCAACAGCTAAAGTGGTACAAGTAGCCGCGCCCGCTACGACCCAGACCGAAAGTCCATCGTCTCTTGCGACGTGCTCTTCAGGACTAGGATCGACGGTTTTCAAAAACGGCTTTGATGTTGTTGTCGTTGTCTGAATTGTCGTATTTGATACCTGACGAATGGTACCAGACCTCGTAAGGGCACTGGTAGAGATACTATCAGTAACAGTTTTAGTAATCGCTGTGGGTGTTGAGTGTCTTGTCGGCTTAGTTTCGGTTGGTGTCGTAGACAGGTTCACGTGGACAGAGACCGCGAGGTCATCCGAGGCCGTCTTGTTGTACGCTGTGACAGTCCATGAGCCATCATCAATAGTGTTCACCGAACGAATGATCAGCGTGCCATTTTCCGTTATTTCGTATTGTCCATGATTCGTTCCTCGTCCATCCATCAGCTGGCCGTCAGGTCTTCTCCACTTGATCCCACTTGGTTCAGGGTCTCCCTCAAACTCGCACTCAATCGTTAGCCGTTGATGCTCGGGTAGCGAATACGTCTCCTGTTGGCATCTCACAATTTTGGGAGGAATGCAAACAAATTCAGACTTGGGCACGTTGACAAACGATGAATATTTCAGCCTGGCAGGGCCGTTACAGATGATGTCGCTCGCATCAGTTTTGCTGTAATAGAATCGCTCAGCTAGTTCACGAAGCCAAAGCAGCTGGCAGTTACACTGAAGGGGATTCTCGGAGATGTGAATTTGTGTCATTGCTTTCAATTTTGATTTCAGCTCCTCTGGTATGCCTCGAAGTTTATTTCCGTTCATGTCCAGGGTTTGCAAAGAAGGAATGTTGAGGATAACATTTTGATGGATTTTCTTGATGTTATTCATTTGAAGTTTTAGAACTTTCAAGTGCCTCAAACCAGAAAACAAACTGTTGTCTATTTTCCTTAGATTCATGTCACCTAGGTTGAGTTCCTCTAAAATAGCAATATTTGTGAACATCGTACGGTCAAACTCGCAATCCTTGTTCCCAGATAGGTCGAGAGACCTTAGCTTTGACAATCCTTTAAATGTGTTGGCTGTGAGTCTCCGAATGTTGTTGTTAGCCAGGTTTAGATTGTGTAGCTCACCAAGTCCAGCAAATGTGCCAGTACCAACGGTCTGTATCTGGCTCCAGGAAATCTCGAGGGAGAAGAGCTTAGTGGCGCCGTCAAAATTGCCGGACCGTAAGGCCGTAATATTGTTCTTATGATCGGAGCTCCCTGACAGGTATATGAAGCTTAATGGTCCCAGACCCGTTGGAACGCTGGTTAGAGACAAGCCCTCGCATTTCAGGGTATATTGTCCTATCTGATTTGGTTTCTGTTTACAACCGGTTGGCAAAGTCGAAACTTGTCCAAGAAATACCACCGAAAACACTAAACAGCATCCGAAACTGCATCCGAAACTATTCATTGTCATTGAGGTTTTTTTAAATAAAATAATTTCTAAATTAAATAGCATTTCAGGTTTTATTGTAGTTTATATAGTTAATACAATGATAAGGGTCAACATACTTATAATGGACATTAATTTCACATGGCTCTTACCATCCAACAATGGTGAGATAGCATTTGATTAAAAACTAAAATTCCATCGTGATTTTTTTTTACTGCTTCCTCTATTAGAGATTCTCTTAAGCGATTAAGAAGAATAAATGAAGCCACGAGTTCACCGGGTCAAGATTAAGAAGATTAAGTTGTATCGCACTTAACCTCACCATCTCGACGGTTTCGCCGTGACATACCATTATGTGACAAACGTGATTTATTTCCGGAGCAAATAACAGGACGAGATACGCGCGGCCTTTATTCATAGGTCAGATTGAACTTCCTGTAATTTGGCAGAGTTTATGACCTTGGTTTGTCTTCACGATTTATAGCCAATATCTATATCAAAGAACTACTTCTTTACATATATGTTCAATAGCTGGACTTCCGCCACATACTAAATAATTTATATTCGTAGACGTCTCCTAAAAGCACAGGTCTTAACAAAGTATTTATTAGAAAAACGGTAAGCGTATTTAATTCAATTTTTAAACTGTTAAATCATCATCATGATTTTCTTTAAAAAATGAAATTAAATCTATAGCACAAGACCACGTAGGCGAGTTAATTAGCAAATGAAGATCCTCATTCCTGGCCATACATCATCATCAGTAAAGGCGCATGGTAAATCGTCTTCTTGGACAATAGTCGTGATTATCCGATGAAGTATGTGCATGTACCATATTGAGTGTCTGCTGCCATTTAACATAAGGCGGCTGTTGACTGCTGCCGACTTAAATCGATATGGAACAACACGTAGATCACAACGCTGAGCTTCATCATATACAGTTAAATAAGGTTTAATTTTATTTATTTATGTTTTGGTTATATTATAAGCAGAAATCGACAGCTCCTGATCTAAAATAAAGTAAATTTAAAGAGTCCCACAAAAGGAAAGAAAAGTCCATATTCCGGAAGAAAAGCCTTTCGGATACAGTACATACTATATTTAATAAATAGTTCTAACCAGTGATTCACTTTGAAACTTTTAAAATCAGGATAAGTCAATAACTAGTATGTGGAAATATAGAGACGCCCAAACTTAAATTGTCACAGGACTCTGAAGCAGCTGTTCATATGGACTAGTTACCCCATATGATCATGGTTAGACACTAATATTTTTCACAAGGTAGTCCCCCGATTACTGGATCTGAAATCTGGGTAGTCTAGCAAATTTTCTGGTAGTCCAAAAATAATGCAAGCCTGCAACTGATTTCTTGAGTGTTTTGCGAGACTTAGGCATCTCCTTAGAACATTGTCAGTATAACCATTTGATTGGTCTTTTTTATCTATCTCAATCAAACAATTCCGGCATTTAAATATAATTTTTAAACCTTTCGGGAAATCAGTGTAATAAATCACTTGACACCTCTACCGAAATCATTGCTAAGTTACGGCTCAAATGACAGACATTTTACTTATAGGCAATATTTGATAATTTGGCATCCTATTATTCAGTTTTCTTTGTTAATACAATAATGCTTAAAAAAAAAGTAATGAAATAAACTCCCAAAGTGTTATTAATTACTTTTCTAATATGGTAGTATTAGATCAAAGTTGTTATTTGCCCTAGCTTCAATGCATAAAATGTTACGACATTTTGGCGCAAAAATTAACGCACACAAGTCTGCTGTCGTCTGCACTTACACTGCATTAGACCTATGTAGGCAGTATGATTATTTTATCAGCTGCTTTTCTAAAAGTCATTTAAAAGATTTCACAAGCGAGACATTATGTTCCTTCTGTTTGCTTTATTGTGACACAGACATTTGACAATACCCTAAACCATAATAACCCTGATGTATTTTCAGAAAATCTAAAAATAGTAACCGCCATCAAGCTTTGGTTTACATCGTATCTATCATTGTTTCTGACTGAAAATGCAAGGGACTTAGAAATTTCACCACTTCTGGACCAGAATCTACCTCGCTGAGATTGAAAGAGGTTCACATGTCTAAGGATTAAAACACACCACTCAGTGCGAAATTGGTTTTTCCCTTTCTTAATTAAGACATTCTAAAGACTGGTTTAAATATTGGTCAAAAGTCTATATGAAATGCGCACGAAATTCATTGAACACTCCACGTTGTCCGGAACTGCTCAGCCATTTTCGGCAAACTTTAGAATGAGCATTTACTGCTGATGTTCGTTTTTTTTTTAACATGACATTTTATGCAAGTTTAAGCCTAATAAAGATTTTATGCTCAATTAACTGATGTGATATTTAATTTTTCTAGACGTCCGACAGACTATTGACTTAAAATTTCTGGTAGTCCGACCAAAAATCTTGTCGTCTCGGGCTACCGGACTACCTTAAGTGTCAAACCCTGATGATCATTTTAATTTTCACATAAATTAGAAATGAATGAAAGGTTATTGCATTCAGAATAAAAATATAAACAAATAAAAGGCTGCAATTAAATGCTAGATTTTTTTTTTTCAGTTTTTTTATTTCTATTCTTTACCGTATTCACCTTAAAGCAACTGTGCACCAGATGATCAATTTGCAAGAAAAAAAGAAAATTGTCGAAAACTGACATAAACTTGGTATTAATGTGTACAATGCATTGAAACTTACTAACTGAAGTACCACATAGTTTACAATTTATTTAAGTTTAGCAGTTATTTCGTATTTTTCCATTAAAAAAGATTACTATGTCTACCTAGTAGAATTCATTCCTAATGCGTGACTGGCTAGTCTATGTTATCACGTGATATTACCAAGTAAGGTATATATAGCTAAAATATACCACTCGTTTGAAGTAAGCCTTTGTAGCACAGTGGATACAACGCTGGTCTGCAATTTTGGCGACACAATTCGAACCCTGTCTCCGACACAATTTTTTTTTTACATTTTGGTACTTTTTTACAATTATGATATCAAAGCGTAACACATTCTAATAAATAATTGTCCTGAGATTCGTTACAGAAAAAACTTTTTTTGGTGCCAATCTCGGGTAAAATCCCATTAAAGCCAAAATATATTTTTAAATACTCAATGGCATTTTTGCCAATAATAAATATTTGTCAAATAAAAACTAGAACAGCAGTCTTTGGACAGTGATACCAATAAGAATCTGAAAAAAGAAACAATGTAAACTTGCTACATTGCAAAGAAATATTTATTTTAAAGTCTTCCTAAAGCATGAGCATGCATTTTTTTAAGAGCTTATTGTCTAATACTAGTGTTGCAAATCAGTTCCAGACCATCGATAATCAGTTCCACTCAAGAAACTGGTTTTGGATAGTACAATCTTTTTTCAAAATACTTTAATTGTAATTTTTTTCTTGAACAGTAACTAGTCATCCTTAACTATGTATATGCTTGGAGTTGTTAAGTGTTGTTGTTGCTTTCGCCATATTGTCAAGGATAACAACTGAACACTTATGAATTCATTAATAAATTAATTGAACACAAATAATGAAAGGAAAGAAGGAAGACAACTAGCTAGTTAAATTGATGATTGATTATGACCAAATTGACTGTCATTGATTTCAGGCCCAACCAATCAATTATAATCAATCATCGTAACATCACAATTTTAACTAGTTAAAATTTAATGGATTTCTTTCATGTATTCAGTTTGATTTAAAATATATCAATTAAAATATATCAATTCTTTTTTTCTACTTTCTTAGTGCAAACTCGGAAACTAGCATACAGCATCATTATCATTCATGCTTTATGTTTATAGTCTCAACTATTTTATAGTAATCTAGGATACAAGTAAGTGATAATGAAAATGAAGTGGCAGAATTATCCCAAAGGTCATTACTCTCTTAATATGGAGGTAATTTGTGATTTAACGCATGCTCTAGATTAGACATAGGGTTATGCTCATGAAATGCATGTGCCTGAATAAATATATCCTTTTAAAGATACATTGTAGAAATTGTACATGTACCACTGATCTTTCTCTTTGTTTTGGACTTGCTCATGGTTTGCAAAATGCATATTTTACCAAAAAAAAGTTGAGTTACAAAATAAAGTTTGGCAAACCATTATGAGTGTCAAAACTAAGATACTGACAGCACAGACCACAATTTTTAATACTGGTACTTACGGGATTCTGCAATTTGTTGTAGCGTGATTGGATGACTGACATTATCACTTCATGTTATCTGTGTATTCTTAATGATAAAAAAATCCATCTACTGTTGTGTATGTCCGTGTGGCTTAGTGGTTCAGGCATCAGTTTTCTATTTTTTCTTTGCTACCGGTGTGGGTTCTCACCCCACTAAAACCAACAATTTTGTTTATACTTCCAATGTATTTTTTCTTCAATTCCGGTAACATAGAGTAAAAAAAACATTAAAATAAGTGTTTTCAGATGCGTTACTGGTAAAACTAATTTTTGGTCCAAAAACATGAGCAAGTCCCTTCAAATACAAATACTATCAAGGGTCATCATAGGGTTTAACTGGATTATTATTTATAGCATTTTTATTTGTTATTTGCAAATAAAAACCTTATTGATTCTTATTATTATTTAAATTTTCTTTTGCTATTATCTTTTACTCGTTAAAAATTAATATATGGATTGCAATTTACACTTAAAATATATTACACTCTTTTTTATGATTGTTTTAACTTTAAGATTTAAGCCAGATTATTGGAAACATCTAACATTTTCTTGTAGAACTTGCCCATTGAATGTATTGAATGTACTTACAGACTGACATCATGTTATTTTCATTTTTCAGACTATAGACCTGTCAAAGTTGTCAGAAAAGGAAAGATGGAGGTAAAATTATTTCTCAAAATATAGAAATTTGTGTGTGAAGTACCCAGGTACATATTTCATCAAGAGAATACAAAATAAGACAACAATTATAACTCAGATTATTACTCAATTACGATCTTCTTCAGAACTGGATGAAATGAAGATGAAATAAGCTGCATTGGCTTTTACTAACTTAATTGTTAATATTTTATTCAGTTTTATATATATTATTAGTACATGTGAACATCATATGAGGCAGGCTGAGGCCCTTAACTTTTGAAATTTCGTGAGAATAACAAGCTTTTGAAGGTTATTTGATAAAGCAAAATTTCCTAATAAATCTTGATTTAACAAAATAAAAATAAGTTTATCGTAATAATCTTAAGGATAATTTTTCATTACAAATCCAATAACTATTACTGAATGTAATTATTACCCATATTATATCAACACAAAAATAGTGGGCTTAGTATAATCCTTTTATAAGGGCCTTGAAATGTTTCTAAAAATTTTGTCCAAAAAAGTATCTTCCAATTTACTAGCTACAGTATGATGATGTAGTATCTCAAAGCAATGCTAACATTGTCTTCCTCTCACCATACCATTTTACATACCTCTCGCTATGTTCTTCTAGGATCGAGCATGCGCGGTTACACGAGAAGCACAAAGGTCACGAGGCGATGCACGCGGAGATGATACTGATCCTGATAGCTACCCTCGTTGTCGCCCAGATCCTCCTTGTACAGTGGAAACAGAGATACTTCAGATCATATCAAGTAAATAGCAAGGCTTCCATTAAGAATTTGAAATTGGAAGTAGTTACATCCTTGTCATCAATTTTGGAAGTTGTTCCGGAAGTTCAAGTCTTTGTTCCATTGTTTCTTCAGTACCGGTAATTCTGATTTAATATGAATCAATTTGCATCTAAAACATCCCTACTCTATGAAAGAAGATATAAGTTATACATAAGCAATATTTTGGTGTTTTTAACTGGTAATCTGTGGCAACGAACCTAGCTATTAATTAAAAAAAGAACATTTATAAAGGTTTATATTTTTTATCATATGTTAAAGTCAAATGAGTTAAACATGCAAATGCATTAAACCTATATTATTTTTATTAAAACTGGAAATATGATTATGAATTCAAACAAACTTTATATACTTGGTAGATGAAACCAACTATTTCTTCAAATAAGCACAATTTCTAACATTTTCTATGCAATTCATAATGCTTTAATTATTCTCTGCCTGATACAATGTGTCTTTTTGTCCCTTAGCATCCTGACCCTCTTCTGTAGCACCCTTTCCTTTTTAAAACCTGGCTAAAACCTAGCTGTATCATACTCTGTGTTTCAGCGGGCCACCTTGCTTGGCATGTGGGTGATACCAGTGGGTTTCTGCCTCAAGTTTGGCTGGACGAGGTTCATCATCATCTGGGCGATATTCTCCATCATCACCGCCTACATTGTGTTCCATTCTACACGTAAACCTATACATGGCAGGACTCCAAGGTACGTTTAAGTCTCAAACAGACTGATTTAAAAGTTCTTTAATTGATAGCTTAAGGCACTTAATTTCATTAATTATGTGTCTCATGTGATCTACCACGTGTTTGGACCGATTACAAGCGTCTGCCAATTAGAAAATAACAAGTGTTCATTGTAGCAAAAACAAAGCAGCTGGTCTTGTTGGTCTGATGGTTATCTTGTCACTTTTATTGGGGTTTTGAGGGGTTTGTGTGAATGACAAACCAGGTTTATGTATTACCTTTTTTACATATTGTACTGTCTGGACCGAAATTATAAAAAAAAAAAAAATGAACAAATTTCAGACAATTTTTTTTACCATTTTCTCTTAGTAAAATTGGTCGAATTGGTCAAAATTGGTCCAGACCGGCAAATTGTTCGTTTTTAGAAGCCCTAGTCTCAATTGTATTTAAGGGATGCATTTTGGCAATTAAAGTCATTAGGATTATGACCTACATTGACAGCTAATAAGATCACGTTTTGGCTGCCATTGAGTACCATGCTTAATTGTTAAGAATATCATTTTTACAACTTAGACATGATGTCATAATTTGGTTCCCCCCGCCTTCAGTAAACACATTCTTATCCAAGTCAGTTTGAACTTATTGTGTAAAATCTTAATGATTAAGAAGGGCAGAGCAAGTGACGCAAGTGAGATTTTACACAATATGTTCTAACTGTTATACATTTATTTATTATTAAATACTTTAAGCAAAAGTGACATTTACAAGTGTGTTATCTTTGAGGTTTTGTTTACCATTTTCACGCTTATTAGTTAGTCTGTGCTGCTCTTTTTAAAAAAAATCAAAAAATCTCGGAATTACTCTTTAAAAAGATACATGTTACTTTTGAAATACCATTCAAACTAAAAGTTTGCAAATAAAAATGCTGATTCTAATATCATTCCATTGACTAAATTTGTATTTAGTTCACATATTAGATTCATACCAACTTTTTCGTTTACAGAATGGTATACAAGTGGTTTTTGCTCATCTACAAAATCAGTTATGGTTCCGGGATTCTCGGCTACATGGTGATCATGTTGACCATGCTGGGGGTTAACATGTTGTTCCTCATCAAGCCCCAGACCTCGATGGATTTTGGGCTTCTAGTTATGTTTTACGGCCTGTATTTCGGGGTGGTTTCCAGGGATTTTGCAGAAGTCTGCAGTGATTCCATGGCTGTACATATTGGGGTAAGTCGGACTTCATTTTGGACTGTTGACTGTTGTAATAACAAATAATTTAATTTAAACTTTATTTAATTTACAACAATTGTGAAAGTTATATTAGCTTATACTAAGTCACTCTTGTTGGTATGATGTTGTACGAGAGTGTGGTCTGATTTTGTTGGGGAAACTGGATAAACCAGACAAACCCACTTGTCTGGCTTGGTGAAAACCAACCAAACTCATAATTATGTCCAGGCTGGAAAATGGTGGCCGTGGTGAGACCCGAGAGTGCTCACTTTACAAACCATTTATAGTGTTACATTACTATATTTATAAAGATATACCTATATTTCCTTCAGTGTGCTTCATTCTTTTAGTGTCATTAATGTTCTAAGTCACATATCTTCTGTTTTATTTTGCAGAAATAATATAGATATTTATATTACTTTGCTGATTTCAATATTATGTCAACTGATGTATGCATTTTCTGTAAACATCTAAAATCTCTCATTTCAATTGTTGTCCCTGACCTTGTTTAAATCATTTCATTATTTCAATTAGAATTGAACTTCTTTATTAACAGTACTTTTCTTGTGTAAAGATAATCTCCAAAGAATTTAATAATTTACTTGTAACCAAGTGCAGAATCAATAATATGTTATAATTATACTGCAACCACTGCTGCTAACCATAATTATGACAAAACATGTACACAGGATATAACATTGAGTTATCTCCCTTTCAGTACTACACCACGACCGGGTTACCGGGCAAGCGGTTAGATCCAAACATCTGTGCTGTGTGTGGGAACCCAATTCTCGTCCAGAATAATGAAGAAGCCGTCATAGAAAATACATGCAAGCTACAGTGTGATCATGTGTATCCTTAGCGCCTTGTATATATTTATATCCCCGCTTTACTAAGTAAAATAGGGCTATACAGGAATCACGCACATCCGTTCATAGGTCTGTCCCATATTTGTGCGGTCCATATCTTTCTCATTCTTTGATGGATTTTAAATTACTTGACAGAAGTAACCACCATTGTTTGTGGATCTATCGCACACAAAACTCCTGCTCTATCCCGGCAATATTACTGACACTTAAGCTTGCGGGGTTATTACCATAATCACATTCTGTGATAGCTCTAGTTTGACAGGTAGCTTAACTTAAACATGAATGCTATCAATTTCTATGTAATTTAGAATGATGACTAGCAAAAATGATTCTATAATACTAGTATAATACTATAATACTAGTAATAGTAAATCTTAAGTTTTAGGCATCATACAAGAAATGTGCGTCTTCTCTTAAAGTACCTGCTTTTCTTTTAAAGTACCTGCTTTTAAATCCTTATATGCTCAAACGCAATGCACTGGTCCCGGTCATGTTGGTGGGCGTACAACTGGAGGTACTCTAAAAGGTGGTGGCCTGTCATTTATACTTTTAATACAAAATCACAACAGCGCAGTTTCATTTTCGGGAAGAAATTGTTACATTATAATATTGTTTACTTTCTACTGTTGGGGAAAAAACGCAATACTGCTTATTCTATATTAAAATCCCTGTATATAATTATGTATTGTCGTGTCATATGAAAAGCTAACCACAATCATGTTATTGGTTTCCAACTTGTAACAATATTTTGCAGAAGAAGATGCTATCTTGTGATCCTTAACCAGATGTTTCAGTTTTCACGAGTTCTGTATACGAGGCTGGTGCATTGTGGGTAAGAAGCAGACGTGTCCCTACTGCAAGGAGAAAGTGGATCTCAAGAGAATGTTTCCGAGTCCGTATCCTTTACCTGAAAACTGTTCTGTTTATGGTTATAAATTTTTAAATGTAATATCAAAATTTTAGCTTCATATTTTGGTATCAGATTAGGCTTGTTATTAGTGAAGGTTATGTAAAAACATCTTGCATTTTGGGTAAGTATCAGTAGATAAACTTGTTTCTATTTAATTTACCAATTTAATGATCAATAGATCAAACCAATTCTTAGTGGACCACTGGACAGTTTTAACTGAAAAGTATTGTATATCATAAAATATACATGTGCATAATACATACTCCACTATTTTTTGCGGTGTTAATAGTCTTGTCATCATTTATTGTGTCGCCTGACTAGGCGACATATAGGGGTTACTTTTGTTGGGGGCGACGGTTGCAGTAGCATTCCTTTTTCACTTGTTCGGGGCATATCTCTTAAAATATTAGTGGTATCAAATTGAAATTTCATATGTAGATCCATCTCATTAAGACAAATGCAGAGCACAAGAACTGTTACTCTTGCTTCTATATTTTATTATTGCCCTTTGTTAATTTTCAAGCTTAAATTTTGTCAGGGGCATATATCATAAACTATAAAAGGTATCAGTTATTGCCCTTTGTTAATTTTTATTGTTAATTTTTGTCCGTCTTAATGTTGTTACCTTCAGTTCAAATGCCACCTACACTTGAAAGTTAAATGGCAACATCATTGTTTATAAATGAATAAAATACCAATCTAACAGCTATAATGTCGACAGTAAATAATTCGTCAGGTGATACATCCTACTCGCTGAGTTCTAGTTGGTCAAAAGTTGTCATCAGGAATGAATTGAAATAGTCCTTTAACTTCTTTTTCAATTAGGGTAAAATCATCCAAATTGAGACCTTCTTTACACAAAAGTCCAAATTCACTTTCAGAAGCGGATGTAGGCAGGGCTACTTTTATACGTCACTAGCGTTAGGGTAAGGCTTCTTTAGTGTTAGTGTAAGGTAGTAGCACATAGCCACTCTCTTATTTTAATATTCATACTAGTAGGCATGCCATTTTCGCATTCTACTGGATGTAATATAGACACCACTGTTTTTCATGGTTGCAGTTTTTTGGTATAAAAGGAGTACGGTAACCTCCTTTTCTTCTGTGTAGTGGATGATGTTTAGGACAAGTATTGCAATTTTAGAACACTCGTTTCAACATCCACACATTTATCTCAATGCAGCAAGTCAAATTTATGAATTTTCCAGAAAGATTGTAGGATACAGAATTGAGCACATGTCCAATCCATGGTGTACAAATGTCATACTTCTATGATGCAAACTATGCATATATATGATAGAAGCAACTAAAATGTTGAAACTAGCTTGTAGAATATATTTCCTTGACAGTTTTTTCAGCTGGGATAGACCACATGTAATGTATGGAAATTTCCTAGATTGGATCCGCTACCTCGTAGCCTGGCAACCAGTGATAATCATGCTTGTTCAGGGAATAAACTGGAGTTTGGGCCTCGAATGATGATGTTGACAGACAAATTTTAGGATCTTCAAATTGATATACATGTGTCCCTTATATTCTGCATTTTTTCACTCCTAGGCATGTTATTAAAGATGAATGTTACTATTATATGAACAAATATTATTATATCTGATAGTGATAAAATGTATATTGATGAAATCCCATACATCATACTTCTGTTATGTTAAAGAAGAAAAGATGAGGTGTTGTGATGGCCTTGATATCGTTATTGTTGCTGTCTGTTATCATGTAAAAATAATGTTAATCCATAATGCAAATTACTTTATATCTACATGAGACTTAGTAAAGATGTTATACACGTGTGTAGAAAGGCCTATAACTGTGGCTTAAGTAAAATATTAATGTTGGATTATGCCCCTTTTTGATCTGAAAACAACAGGAAAGCATAAGCATTCGCCTGCAGAGCCCATAAGCTTTGATAAACTGTTGATGTTGATTTATGCCCCTTTTTAAGTGCAAACTACAACAAAAGCATTCACTTGCAAGGCCCGTAAGTTAAGCTTTGATAAACTTTTTATGTTGAGTTATGCCACTTTGATCTGAAAATAACATCAGACAAGCATTGGCATTCGCTTGCAAGGCCCATAACATTGGCTGTAAAGGAATTAATGTTGAGTTAAGCCCCCTTGTTACTGAAAACAACAACAGACAAGCATTGGCAAGCACTTGCAAGACTTGAACTCTGGCTGTTTAGAAATTAATGTTGAGTTAAGCCCCTTTGTAACAGAAAACAACAACAGACAAGCATTGGCAATAACTTGTAAGACTTGAACTCTGGCTGTTTAGAAATTAATGTTGAGTTAAGCCCCTTTGTAACAGAAAACAACAACAGACAAGCATTGGCAATCACTTGCAAGACTTGAACTCCGGCTGTTTAGAAATTAATGTTGAGTTAAGCCCCTTTGTAACAGAAAACAACAACAGACTAGTGTTAGCATGGGCTTGATACGCTCTTCTTTTCAGGTTTATACCGGAACCTTATTTATTTCAAATTTGGTAATGGTTGTCCGATAAACACATTTGTTGGTTCACTTGCTTCCCACCACATGACAGGCTGAGTTTATATCCTGTACATTGCCCAGGTATATTCAAGTTTGGCTGATGGACAATTGTTTGTTCTCCTCTTACTCTGGTTTTTACCACACAATATATCTCATCTTGGCCAAATACTGTGCCTTGAATAATATAATCTTGTAATTAATACTTTCATTTTTTTTTAACTACATGTTTTGTTAGTTTGAAATGAATAATTGTTGTAATTTATTTTGTTAAATTGTTAAATATAGTGGCTGGGATTGTATTCTGGCTGTATTAATTTCAATATAAATTAAAATGATTGGAACCCTGGTGTGACTGTATAAATTATATGTGTCCTAGTTAGGCAGAACAAATGGAAGCCTTGAAATATCAGCATAGTTGTTGGTGTAGCCGTCTTGTAGTTTGTAATACTATTGGGGAAGAAAAGTTTTGCTAATTTTTGTTTCAATATCTGACAATGAATTAAATTAAGGAATGAATTGCGGGGTTGATGTCATTATCGGGGTATGAACACAATTGGGCTGGTCTAAGTGTGTGGAGTCCAAAGGACTCCACTCGTACTTTGACCAGCCCAATTGTGTTCATATCCCCGATAATAACATCAACCCCGCAATTCATTCCTTATATTTACACCAACAGTACATTATTTTATTCAAGAAACGTTAAAAAAAATACTTCATTTCATTTCGGATTACCTATCAGTAATCCTTTCTTACCCATTCTGTAAATAGGACGACCCGACTGTTACCGGAATTTTTTTTTTCAAATGACGTTACAATAACGCGGGAAAAGATCAACCACTTGAAATCACTTTTAAACGTAAAATTTAAACACTTTTGGCAACAAAACGTTTAAAATATAATAACTTAACACTTTCTAAAATGTTGATTTATATTTTACGGGACCTGCTGACACAATACAAACAATGACAAGATCAATAGTTTACATGTATATTGTTATGCGATGAATTGCGATCTAAACATATCTGAAGATGTTGCGTTCATCAATTGATGAACGCAATTGCCGAAAGGCAGTTCATTTAAGGAATGGAAGTTGAGGTGTAAATATTTAACAAATAAAAACCACTGCCGTAAAGAAATAGAGGATAATTGTTTGTTTCAGTGTAAGATTGTTATATATTTCACCAAGTGAGCTTCAAAAGCTATATTTCAGGACTTAACGAGGTGAGATAAATTGTGATTTTACACTAAAACAAACGATTTTCCTGTTTATTATATATCTAAAAAGGATATAAAATGCCATGTGATTAAAAAAAAACGTCATTTCAAAAATGACGTCGTTGAAAGTGTGGCTTAGCCCCATGTGCGCTGATGTTTGATTTTTAAGTAAGAATGGACTAAAATTGAAAAACTGTGAATTATCATTTTTATGCCACTAATAAATATCTATTAACCACCAGAAAGCATATACTAAACTTGTTTTCATCTTAAGATTCTTTAAACTGGTTAAAATTAAGAACTTCTTCTCATATGCTACAAAGACCCTGATAAGCCTGGGAGTGTATCAAAGAGCTGTGAACATGTACTGTAAGATATACTGAGATACGCAGTTACCAAAGTTGTAGTTGTTCACCTTATTTGCTTGTATGTTTGTACAAATGTATATTCTTATTTCTTTATTATTGTTTGTTATTTTTATCTTTTAAAAATCCTACATAGAACAAATAACATCGTTATGAATTTAAGATAATTTTGTATTTTGATCACCTTAAACAGAAAACAAATGGTAAATTTAATTGAATTGTTTTTCTTGTATCATTTATACACCGCTTCCTCCTGTTTTTACAATAAATATGAGCTCTGTCTGGAGAAATGATGTTACTGTTATGACATCATAATGTAAATCATGTCACTTTTATGACACAATAATATAAATGATGTCACTTTTATGACATCATAAAATTGCTAAATTTACAGGTGACTTCTTGTACATATGTTTTTGTCAATATTTAAATGGGTTTGCTATTAAGAAGTTGCTTACTGAATGTTTCAATTTTCACATTGGGTAATGAGAAGAGCCTCAGAAAACTACTGAATGATAAACTTTCATTGTACGTTATAACAACACCCTAATTGATTCAAATTATTCTATAAAAATTGGTGGTGAAATGATTTATAAAACTGATTATATAGCCTAAATGATAAAAAAATTATGAATCAAATCATTTGTGAAATATTTGTCATAATTTTATGTAACAAACAGAATGTTTTGATATATTTTTATTTTTTGTCTTGGTACGAGCCATATTTTTCGAAAATCCATGGAAACCAGTTGTACAAGACTGCTGACAAAAAATTAGATTGCAGATTTCTATATTAAAGTTCAAAAAATGAAGTTTGCAGATATTTATGCAAAAATTTGCTCTTTTCAAGACAAAAAATAAAAAGTTGTAAAAATGTTATATCTGTGAGAGTGCAGCTTTAAAATGTCAAAAGTTCAATTTCTTCAACAATATCTAATCTCGCTGGATGCGGCTCATGTTAGAGTGTAGGTCTGCATAATCCTGAACTCAACACTTCTAGTCAAAGTTGCAGTAACCTTAAATGTTCAAAAATGGAAAACTATTTGAATGTCTGTGATTGAGTAATTGTCATGTTGTATTTAAATCCATATTAAATGTTTATGACACAAGTCTTGTAGTTCTTTACTGCTTTTCTCCATGGCTGTGAGAGTGACCTAGTGGTATAGGGAGCAACATCTCACCCAAGAGCTTGTGGGTTCGATCCCATAAGGTGTACTTTTTTCATGACCTATCAAAATGGACATTAGACTGATTCCTACGCAGGAAATGGAACCCAAGTGGGATTCTATAAGCTATCAGCTTTTATCACAATCAAGCTGAAAGAAATTTGTATAACCCATACTATCGATGCCAGTAAGGAAATAATATCACCTGAAGATTTAAAGAATTACTTCGTTAGAATAGTCAATACATCAATACATCATTTTTGACATTTTATGTCTCCCCCCCCCCCCCATGAATGGGGCGACAAATTGTTTTTGCTTGAGCTGTCTGTCTGACACAAATTGTCAAATCGTGTCTGCTACATAATTCTTGAACTACTTGATATTGAAATGTTCACTATATTAAGATGATGTGCGGAGCGTATCTTAACCAGCTGGGTTCAAGGTCAATGTCACATGGAGATCAAAGGTCAGATGAATTTAATATGACTATTATTCATGTAAGCTCTATATCTCTTTAACCCTTGACAGATTTTAAAATTGTTTGCCACAAATGTTCACCATATTCAGATGATGTGCAGTGCACATGTTTCAACCACCATGGTTCAAGGTCATGGTCACACAGAGATCAAAGGTCGAATTAATTTAATATGACTATAATTTGTGTCCGCTCCATATCTCTTGAACCCCTTGACTGACAAATGTTCACCTTATTAGGACGTTGTGCAATACACATGTTGCAGCCACCTTTGTTCAAAGTAAATGTCACACTTAGAGGTCAAAGGTCATATGACTATAATCCAGGTCCACATCCCTTGAACCCATGGAATGATTTTGAAAAAAACGTCACAAATGTTCACCCTATTGAGATAATATGCAGGGCGCAGGTTACAACCAGCTCAAACAAATTTCCAAATGTCGTTGAACTTCGACAACCACAGGGGGAGACATCTGTTTTTGATTAAAAAAAAACACTTGAACACTGTTTGCCCACTTTCTATGGATTGCATATACTTAGTTGCCCGAATTTCTATGTCTGTATCTGTAAAGTACATAGAAGGGCCACTGCTGGCAAGTTCACTATATAGGTGTAGTTTATAGCACTAAAGGGCACTCCTAAAGCTCTCGTCTGTCTTTACGCACACTTTTTCTTCTTCAAAATGATTCCACAACAGAGGAGTTTTCACAAAAAGATTGTATATGATAGTTTGTGTGAGTAAAAGGAATACTGTAAAAGTCACCATTTTTTAGTTCTTTGGGATATATTGTTGGATTGTATGCAGTCAGCATACATTTTTAGCTTGCATTGTTTTTTTCGAAATTCTTTTCCAGGTAAATATCTGCATGGCAGGCGCAGTATCCCTGCTGATGGTGAAGAACATAATCAGGCGGTTGTAGACGAGACAGTCTTGAAGAGTTTTTTCTCAGGCAAAGTAAACAATTCAAAGTTACATACAAAAGAGGTCAATCACGAAGAAAAGTCCTAAACCCAAGGAAATGTAAACATACAAGCTATAAAATGTTTCTAAATTTTAGGCATACTTGCACAGCACCTGAACAGAGGAGTAAAAGCTATCTGTAGTTCGAAAAGTTTTAACCATTTTCAAAGCATAGCCGACTGAAAACGGGCTGTCTGACCTCTGGCCTTTGAGTTTGACCTTGTCTTCCAACAAGGAAAAGATGCAGACCAATTGATACGATGCTAAATTGGAAAAGGACCCTCCTCAAAAATGACCTACAGTACATGCACTTGGTTTAACATAAGAAGATATTGAATCAAAGTCCATGTGTGTGTGTTTGATAGTATATCTCTCCATTGGTGAACATTTATGAATATTTACATCATGGTGGTTTGGCATTATGTTAGTAACCTTGAATAAACAAGTGTTTGTTTGAAAGAATTTAACCCTTAGGCTGCTGATGGCGATTTTAAAGGCTTTGCAAACAGCTTGGACCCAGACCAGACGCCGAGTAACTCGGCGCCTGGTCAGGTTCCAAGATGTTTGCCACTCAGTCAATATTTCCCCAAAGTTTTAAGTAAATTGAAAGTAATTTAGAATAAACCAGACGACATTTTTGAGCAGACGACAATTTACCCAGCATGCAAAGGGTTAAACAAGAGCAGTCTCGGACTGTCATTTTCCCTCGCCGAATTAAGAACAGTATTAGCCTTGCCTTTCAACAAAGGATGCCAATGAACATTAACAAAGCTCAATAACTCATAAAATACTGAAGCTAGAGTTATGGTAACAGTGCACGGCTCTTCTCCTAAATTTCACCCATCTGTACATGAAGTTTGAAGACAATACCTCAAAGACTATTCAAGTTATCCTCCAGACAAAAACACCCACGCATACCATTACTTTTTTCAGCTTCAGATAAAAAAACAACAGTGGTTAACCGCCAATTGAGAAAAGACACAGGGTATGACAATTTGACCTTTTGTGTTGAATCTAATGTATCCTAGATATGAAAACTGCACTCAGAAGGCCTTTTAAGGTAGCAAACATTTGTGTCAAATGTCTTTGAAAATGATCATTAGCCTGAAAAGTGTCCCTTTGACCTTTAAAGAGATGTCACAAGAGATTGCACCTTGCGCTGAAAATAATAATCAGAAAATTTATGCCCATTTTTTTCCATTCTCATACACCAGAGTGATGATGCTATGCCAACCATGTTGTAAGATTTATCATTATCAAACCTCTGATGAATGAGAATGAACTTTTTTCAAATCCTCCAAGATTTAAAAAATGTTAGTTTGCTCAAATCAGAACTGTGGAAGTGAAATTTCCATAAAGCTATGAAGTAAAATTTAACGGCATATGCTGTATTGGTGAAACAAGACAGTTTCAGAGAAATCATACTGATGCAAAGTTGTATCACTACAAAGTTACTCCAGATATGGGGAAGTCCCATGTTTATTCTACTGTTTAGATGTGAAGTGTGAGCTATATCACCTTGAGATTATAAACAATTTGTCATGATTACAGACTCATAGTCAGATTTCAACACTACATATTCTAATTTTTTAAAGACCAGGGTCAGACTCAAAAGGGCGTTGGGGAGCCCAAGACTCCCAGACTTTGTTGCAGACTCCTTTACAGCATGGTAGTCTGTTCAGGAGGGAATGCTATTTTGGATATAAGTGTTCTTGTGAGCTCCTTAAAACTATAAATCTTTTAAACAAGTATTTTTCTGAAGCTAAATAGGTTAAAATACCTCTCTTTTATCTTTGAATAAGAAATTTTCTACGTGAGCTGGAATCCTTGATTTTGACTTGTACTCCTTAAAGCTGCACTCTCACAGATTCACAGTTTTGACATTTTTTGAGAAAAAAAATACTTAGAAACCGCTTATTTTGGCATCAATGCCTTTTATCAGGCATGAAAGTAACTCACAACAGAAAAGATCTCCCAAGTGTTTGGAAAACTGCTGAAAAATTCATTTTTCTTAACTTTTTTAGCAATTAAACATCATTATCAAACTTAAATATGAAAAACTCAGAACACATCTTTTGTCAGCAGTCTTTTATCATTGGTTTCCAAACATGTACGCAGAAAATGGCTAATTCAAAGACGATAAATGAATAAAAGTTGTCAAAGGGTCAATCTGTGAGATTGCAGCTTTAAATTTGCAAGTAGGTACTCGGACGGACTTGTAAGCAAAAGCAGTTTGTGTCCAACATTGTAAACCATAGCCCTAATATATTATTTTTATCTTCAGTAATTTTTTTTGATAAAATATATGGGACGACTTGTCCAAATACTAAATTTATGGTACAACATTTAAATGGTACAACTTCTTGTCTTTAAATTGGTTCAGCTCTTATTGTAATGAATTAAAACACCACTGGATAAAAACTTTATTAATCATTTTCATCACTATCACTATCATCATCAACACTGTCATCACCATCATCATCATCACCATCACCATCTTTCTTATCACCACCGGCATTTCCAGATGCTTCGTCAGCAGCCAAATCAGCAAAAAAGTCTCCCTTATCTGACGATTTTAGAAACTTGCTCTTATCCCCTTTCAGTGCACGTGTTCTCACATCGACTGTCTCTGAGCTTACACTGTCCACGTTCCAGAACTTGATTTTCTGATCATGAGAACAGCTGGCCAGCAGGTGCTTGTCCCGAGACAGTGAGAGGTTTTCCACCGGGAAATCCCCTGGGTGCTCCCCAACGATACCGATAAACCGGTTTGGTAAGATATGCACTGCCCTGTAATAAACAATACCATCAGCCTTCCTTTGCATCAGATTTTTAGAGACAACTCTTGATCAAAACTTTTATCAACAATATCACAACATTAAATATCATATTCTGTTAATAAGACTACCTTAAACTAGATGTCACAAAAGCAATTGACCTGTCACGAGTTGTCAATAAAACAACCAGTAGGAGCAGTTGACCAATGATAGGACTATATTTTGTACATCATTAACTGGTAAACCTCCACCAAATGATATTGACATGTCGCAATAATTGCTTTGGCAACTGGTCCATTACTATTACCCGTCTATTTAAGTTGTTTGACAAAGATTTTCAGTCACTTTAATGAAGAATGCCAACATAAGACACCATATTATTTATTGGTTAATCGATTGTATGACTGCACCTGTTCAATTATTATTACTCATTTATTAGGAATACTTTGTAAGTAAACTTGCCATACCTCCTAAAATATTATTTTGAATAATGCACTGCAAACTCTCAAATTTTGTGTCCTAAAATAGTCCTCCATTTTACTTTGTTATAAGAATCATTACCTGATAAGCCCATCCATGGAGCCAGTACAGACAATGTCATCTGTGAGGGGAACCATGCAGTCTATGGACATGGGGTGACCTGGGAATCGATCACTTATGTTGCCCCAGTCCCCCCACGTGAACATGTTCAGCTCCCCGTTGCCACACCCACACACAACCTTCTGGCCACGCTGAAGCACACACACACACATTGATTTTATAATAGAATATGGTGGAAGGGATATTCTCCCTTTATTTAGATTCATATTTGGTTAGTGCAGCAGTAAGCTCAGTAGTGTCTCAAATAGACATCCTCAGTTTAAGGCAGGCATGAAGGCATATGTTGGTCATATTGATTGATTGTCACACAATCATTTCAGTAACTATCGTAAAAACATACCGTAAGATAACAACATTGAGCTAACAACTGTGTTTAGTTGTATGTTGTAATTCTATTACTTTCACATTCATTGTTTTATATATTTTCAAATACAGAAAAGCGACATTAATACTTGTTATGCCAACCAGCAGACCAACTTGCAACCAAATGACCAACCAACTGGCCAACCAACAGACCAATCTAATGGCCAACCAACAGACCAATCTAATGGCCAACCAACAGACCAATCTAATGGCCAACCAACAGACCATCTGGCCAACCAACAAATCCAAAGCTATATGCTCCTTTTTCAATGTGGACACAATTAGACTGCAAAATAGAGTTCAATATAATAACACGTACATAACAAATAGCTAGATAGTTGTCTGTATCTTTACTGTGTTGGCCAGAGATTATAAGTATCTTCCATGGACGAGAGTGTAAGATAGGTTCATCCCAGCCCAAGGGTAGGGTGTTTCGGGAAACGTGGTCTACCGAGTTTCCGAAGAACACCCTGCCGGAAGGTTTGGATGAACCTATCTTACACTCTCGGACATGGAAAGTCTTGCTAACATATATATTTCATTGCGCTTTATTGAAATGGCATAATATATTTTTCATAAACCGTACAATAAATGAAATAAGAAGTGGCACGTTGTTGTGCGTGACTCATCTTACATGGGGTATGTAAGATAGGTTTTTCCAGCACTGGTCACATGACCGGAAACACACGTCCAGTATGCAAGAATATAAGTGTCTTCCATGCCCGAGAGTGTAAGATAGGTTCATTCTGACCCAAGCATAGGGTGTTTTGTGGAAACGAGGTTTACTGAGTTTCTGCAAAACACCCTGCTCGAGGGTTGGGATGAACCTATCTTACACGAGCGACTATGGTAGATGCTTTTTCTCCCACCTCAGTAAAACAAAATTAAGTAAAAATGTATTCTTTGCTGGAACTCTTTTGTGCTTAGTGAAAATAATTGCGTACTGATATGCGATAATTCGTGGTTGTCATGGATATGCGCGCAGTGATTCAGATTATGTTAATGGTCAAATCGGTATTTAAATAGTTCTAAGGAGAGTGAGGCATTATTTCTTGAAAGGTGTGTTAAAACTTTTTTATGGTGACATTTGAAGTGAGAAATACTTAATTAGCGTTCTAAATATTGCTACAAGACAAGATTTCCATGATTCTACAGATGACAGTCTTCAACAAGGGGGCTAATTACAATGTGGTGACCATTAAAAAGGAGTTCGGTATGGGCATTTTATCTTCGCCCATGGGCAAGACAAGAATTTATAGCATGGTAAAATTATTGGATCTACTTATCTGAGGTGGGAGAAAAGAATTTCCAGCAAATTTTTTAATCAACTTATCTGAGGGGGGAGTAAAATAGATCTTATTTCATTTGCCATTAAAAAACAATTTGATGCTCTTTGCTAGGTGTTTTGTTAAGAAGCATACTGTGTTCAACGATCAAAAATACTTTATATCACAGAACATTCTTAACAATGGTTACCTTAACAATAGCGAGTGAGAGAAACTCAGAATCAAACAACTCTGACTGCGTCTCCATCTTCTTTCGGCGAAGGTTGAACGCCGTCAATGTACCCTCTCCACTGCAGTAGAAACACAATTTTGGTGAATAAAAACATTAAGGATTGAAACAATAACAGTTGTGGTCTTTTTTCAAATTGAAAGCTCTAAACCAATTCTAATCATTTTATATACACTTTAATCTTATTCATTTTGTGTTCACTTTTATTCAAATGAAAAACTATTTCCACATCCAATACTACATGTACATGCTATTTCCATCGCTTATTTACAGAAATAATACAATGCAGAGAGGTGTGTCAACTTATTCCACAAGAAGAACCAGCACTTAAAAGTTAACACCAAAGATAATAACAGATGGAAAGCCTCAATCTGGAAATTAACTTAAGTATAACCTGTATAAGGAAGTATGAATGATTTAGGCCTTAAGCAGAATAGGGGGGCTAAGACCCCTGTTGAAATAGTTTTCAAAGCCATTTATATTCATTTCATGCTCATTCTTACTTTTTCCTTGGCAAATGTCCATTAAAAACAAATATTACAAATTACTTTACAATACTTGTTCATACACATTGAATTTTTTTGTCAAAACATGTTTATCAACAAACCTTTTATTTTTCTATTCCTTGCCCTTCAAAAAACCAAAAGAGCAATATAAAGCTTTGTCAAATGGCTGGTATTTCACAGTCTTGTGCAGAAAAACCTATTTGATTTACCTAGCAACAAGGAGCGTTTTCTTTTGGTCATCGACAGCGATGTCGCTGATGTACTCCTCCGACTGCCGTTCCTCCATGACAGCCTTCTGTTGTCTCAGGTCCCATAACTGTAATGCAACAATTGAAATAAATATGTCAGGTGTTGGAATAATATATGGGGCATTATTTTGGAGCATTCATTGCATGGAGTTCATAAAGATATTATGCTAATGAGCAAAAAGGGATTCCTTTTTCATTGCCATGCTGCATTAAGTTTAACAAACGAAATTAAGTTCAACTGTCAGTTTTTAGCTAGAAATTGAACCATGTGCCTCTAGACAGGGTTATACTATTTTTATCCCTACTGGGCTATTCCCTGTAGTTGCCATAGTAACATCTTTTGCCCAAAATTTCCCTCTTGTCTCCTAGAAGAAGCCAAGATAAATAGATTTTTTTCAATCCTTCTTTAATACACAAAGCTTACCTTAACATAGCCATCATCATCCCCGGTAACAAGGAAGTTGTCCCCGGTGACCAACATGCTGTAGATGGCCGCCCTAATAACAGATGTATGTATATTAGTTTACATATCATAAGTTATAACAAATAATTTTTACAACACATGCACAGATTTACTGGAGGGGAGGGAGCATAAGGGGTGTTAACCCCCCCCCCCCCCCGCCCCCCCTCCACCTTGACCTTGAAGTAGGGCACATCAAGAAAAAATAGCCTCGGAGCAAAAGCCAATGCTTTACTGCTGTTGTTTTTTTAAAATATTCATTACTAAGTAATTATCAAAGTCAAAAATGAGTTTCATTTGAATATCTCTAGGTTTTTGAGTTATGGTAAAAAAGTGCAAGTTGCCACAGACATTGACACCAAACTTATGACATTACCTTGCCTTTTTTTCTTAGAAAAACAGAAGAATAAAAATGGCTTAACCAATTTATGTCAAAATTCTAAATCATCACATAACTGGGGAGTACCTACTCATGGGCATTCTTCACCCTTCGCTTCAATGTGCCTGTGTTCAGGTCTACTGTGCTGAAGGATTTATCCTTGGATCCCGCATGTAAATCCTCTCCGCTCGGGGAAAAGCGAACAACTCTACAGGATTTCTTGTGGTGAGATAGCTTCATTAACTCGCTGTTTTCTTTTCCAATGTTATAGGAGTGCCTGAAAAATAAACCAAGCAATACCATTAAAGGGACACAAGAAAGGTTGATACAACACATTTTTTTTATTTTAATGCATTATTATGTTAACAGCCTCATTTGACTTTAATTATCAAAACTCAAAGCAAATCATTTTTGAACAGATTAAAAAATATAAGTGATAATTCGGAGGGTTTTTTAACCTTGGGAATTTGTGGCCATGTAGCTATTTGTTGAATTTTTTTTTATTTAAGCTAAGTTTTCTTTTTTTCCCCCCTATGTTTTTCGTTTTGTTTTGATCATTAAAGTCAAATGAGTTACACATATTTATGCACTTAAATAAAAAAAAAAATGGCGTCAACCTACATTGTGTCCCTTTTCAATTATTAAGTTTAATTATTAATAACTTAAGAAAGCAATCTGAACATAATTGAAAATTCTATGATAGGTTTTTGAACTAGGACTTTTGTGTTTCTGTTATTCCAACGATGGTGTTTATTGTATTTTGCCTTTTATTGAACATGAACAATACTTAAACTACTCAGAATCTTATAAAAATGCAGCCTATTTCCCTGAAAACGTCATACAAGCAACAAATTTCTTTGCAGTATGAATAATGATGTGATTTACATAATCCACTACTCTAGTTTATCTGGGGAAAATACACAGACTCATATTATTATCAAATATTATCGGTTCAAAATTAGTGCACAGGGTGTTACTTGACACACGTCCCAGTCTGTATTTTAGGGCAAATAGGGTTAATACATGTATATATTTGCAATCAGACTTAATACCCTTATCTTATATGTCAGATAATTTGCCAGTTTTATATTTTCCAAACAGCCAATTAAGTTAGTTAAAGCAAATTAGGTCTATCAATTGATATTCTTACTTCTCTTCAATCGACCACAGGTTTCAAATATAGCACAAGAAATATCTTTTTTTTAAACATAAATTATAATTTATTGCTTAAAACATGCCAATCAATACACCACAAGAAATATAAGCTTTTTTTAAACATAATTTATAGTTTATCGCTTCAATCAAGCCAATCAAAGCCAAGTATTTTATGCATTCTATCTTGGTTATAAGCATATGTGATAACGGTAAGTCGATTTTTAATTGGGTTGATGTGATACTTAATGATCTACCTAAATGAGATTAAACAAACACAAAAAAATACAAGCCAGTAATAGTCCACATATTACATTTTAATAAACAAATTGATTCCAGGGCGTCACTTTTGCTCTTTTGGATTATTATTAATGTTTTATTTGTAATACATATTAAACTATAACCAATAGTTATTTGGAGGTTATTTAAATTCAATTTATACCATGTTTAGGAATTTCATCCACAAACTCCTACTGTTTTCACGGTAGTCACTTATGCTTCATATACTGACAAGTATTATACAACATGATTGCAATTTGCATTATTTTTACAGGCTCCTTCTTTCCCATAATATAAGTAATAAAATAAATAATAAGTCTCAACTGCCATTTTCATAATTTAAGTTTTAATACAAACAAAAGAAATTTGAATATTTTACTATACTAAGCATTTAATTCTATAAAGGCAGAAGGGTGTACATGCCGGATTGCATGAGGGCAAAAGGGTGCTTTCAAATATATACATGGTGCAGTATTCTTCCATACCTCTTTAGCTTAATCCCTGATAACATGTTTGCTGTACTCACAAAAATATATCCCCTTCAATGGAGCCAGAGGCAATGACATCTTTCTGTGGGTGAAACTCAATGTCTATGATCATGTCCTCCAAACAGATGTCCTTGGGCTTATCAGCCAAACTGGATCCCTCCTGAAAGTAGATATTACAACTCAAACTTTAAAAAAGGTCATCTAGCTAGTACTAAATAATCACACTCAATTTGATCTGAATGACAGAGTCTGGCATGTTTGCATTTTCAAAAAGAAAAGAAAATAGTTTGACTTAGAAGGTATCGCATATCAACAATGTTCAAAATAAGCAGAAGCATGCAAATGAGTGGTGGTGATTTAATATTTGATTTTAAAAAGCAGGGCTCGTTTAAACCAAGCAAGTGTTAGAAAATCAAAATGAATGATTGTGTGAAAAGTTGTAAAAAAATTCCCTTCAACAAGAAATTTATTAGACTATGTACAATAGTAAAATAGGCCATTAAAGAGGTGTTTTTTTCACTTTTAAGGGAATTATGGTGGGATTCTTTGATAGGTGAAACATAGTGCCATTTTGGCAAAAACAAGAAAAATACTTGATGCATATAATGCACCAGTCAATTGTAACGACGCCCCCCCCCCCCCCCACCCAAGGTCCAGGGAATAGCTGGGACTTTGACTTTCGGTCCAGCCAATCACGGGTCAAATCTCCGCCCTGCAGGGACGTACTTATGGTCAAATCCCCGCCAAATGCCCCCACCCCCCCAGGGAGCCTAGGTAAGGCAAATTCCCCACTATATTTTGCGCGAAGATAAAACCACCGCATTCACCCGGTACTGCGGGGCCACCTGAAAGGTAAAAACACGGTCAATTTCCCCGGCTATCCCCAGTATACCCCGGACCTGGGGGGGGGGGGGGGCATGATTACAATTGACTGGTGCATAATGTGCAACTTGTTTTCTTTTTTTTTGATAAAAAAACCTATTGATATATATTCATAAATATCATTGTATCCTACATTGGCTACACAATAAGATGTCATTGCTCCTACTCCAAAATATCTTCTTCTTTTTTTTCAAAAAATAGGGATTCTTTAACCTTGGAAGTCGAAAAATACATACTTTTTCAGTAAGGAATGTGGCCAAATTTTAGCCCCTAAAAGGGCTGAAAAAAAGAACTCTTAATGGTCAGCAAAAATGACCATTTTTAATCATTTCAGCTGGTATCACACAAATAATTTAGTTTCACTGTCTGTATGTTTTTGGTATAATGATTAGGCAAAGCACTCTACCACTTCCGAATATATTGTTATCCGAAATCATGAGCAAGCCATTTTGTTTAATTTGAACACCGTCTTCAATCAATTTCATGCCTTTCTTTATTACTATATTTACTTTTGCTTAATAATAAACGTATACATATGACAATGGTTCGGATTTAGCACTAAAATTTATAAAAAAAAAACAATCTTCACGTTTTGTACCTGAGTCGCCATGTTTAAGGAGCAGACAACAGTTTTACTGTGAGTGTCCTACTGCCTAGTCTGGTTCCCTGCTTACTGATATTCCATACAGTACCGATAACGATAGTGTTAGGGGAAGGAACTCCAGACTACCTACTGCCGTGATTCTCGCGAGGTATTAGTTAGAGACAACTTTAGAAAACACCCTCTACGTTTGAAACAGAAACATCTAAACGCGCTATGGGGATTGGGATCTCCAAGAAAACTTTGATTAATTTTAAAGATAGTGTTGTATTGTTGCGTAATGTAGGGGACGATTTAAAACGAGAGGATTGCAATTCTCTTTGCAGTATGCTTTCAGCTCTATCACTAAACCTAACTTTTATCAGCTCCAAAAGTAATCTCATGATACATCTTCACAGTTTCAAGAAAGATATGCTCGATGGGATCAGGAGTCTGATCAACGAAATGTGTATCTCTCTTCCTCGGACGCTTAGAGTTCTCTGATGTAATTTGGATAATGAAGTTGAGTTTGAGTTGTTCTTGACCTTCTCCACTACAGGTTTTACTGGAAATTTATACCAGTATTTCTGTTCAACCTTCTGTAACGTGCGAGCCAATGAAACAAACACCAACAGATCCCTTCCGGGAAAAGCATGCCCGACCCTGAAGGGGTCCACTGGTCTTTATATACACTAACTTCTCTATTCTTACAGACCCCGGGCTTTGCTAATTTGCATATTACCAAGTTAACATACGTACTACGAACGTACTTCCGTTTTATACGGAATATTATGAAGCACATCCGCCTACAGCGGACCGTTACACTTCTTTAACTGATACTCTGTCTCTTTATAACCCATTCGAGTGCAAGGCGCAGTAGAAGTAGCCTTCGCAATAAGAGATCCAAAAATCTCGTTGACTGCCTCGTCACTAATTTCTGTAACCAATGACTCTGACAGCAATCCTTCTCCGCTACACTTATCGACGTCTGAGTTGCAATGGACCCACCGATACGCTGGTTGTTGCATCCATGCTAATCACCTCGCAAATGATTACGTCATCAAAAATGTTGTTAATATACTCATTGACCTAACAAATGCATAATTAATCCGCGATCAAACAAGAAATTCCTTTCTGCCATATTTATACACACATGGACGGTGGTTGTTCTGGCACTGCTTTCACGGTCTCACTTGGCGTGAGAGGACAATCTTAAAGTTGGTCTACATCTACGTCTTAGGGCTTAGATTCGGTGTTTGAAAGCTATATTGAAATACTACCGAAGAATCTTTCACTGTTTTTGCTGAAATTTTGAATAATAAATCATTAATTCCCTATTGAAGTAGGTCGTGGTCAAAATATTTAGAGATTTTGACGAACATCTCAGTTGTGTGGCTTTATTAAACATTTGCATTGTTATCTATATAAGACTGTGGTGACCTACATATGGTAAGCTATGGATTTGGCCTTATAACGTTGTTGATTGCTTCCTTTTCAAGGTTAAGCACTCAGAAATGAGGTGACCAGTTTTCTTGCACTAATTACCAGTAGGTTGAGATAAGGGATGTTGACCTATGATAGACCAAAAGTGTCTTTGGTTTGTGTGTATATGACTAACTTGACATGCAAAACGTATGACCAAAAGAAGATTTCGATTATTCATGTGAGGAAATGGGTTTTCATTTTTTTTATTAATGAAACCTTGTGGGTCAAGGAATAGTCATTTGCCAAAAGAGAGGCTTCTTTTAAAGATGCTACTTGTTTCTTATCCAAGAATGACTTGACATTTAAATGTATACCACGTTTGACATTTTCAACTAACATAAACTGTCAGTGTTTTCCAGTTTTTTTCCGTTTTTGTCAATTTACTTAGACAAATAACGCCTGTCGAATAACTGCTCTTTAGTTGAAGTTGAAGTTCAATATTTGTCCGGTCAATCTTCTTCCTACAATTTCTCAATATTTGCCTATAAAATCAGGTTATTTCAGATTTCCTGCAACCTTTTCAAATTGTCTTCATTTCTTTTCCTTACTGCATATGCTTTCTTCGCATTCTTCTTTATACTGAAGTTCAAACTCCCTTAAGCAGGCAGAAGTCAGCCTATCAAAATATCTCCTCGCCAACGCAACTACGGAGCAAAGCATACTTAATTTCTTGCTTACGCATAGAAGATGAGCATCCAGACTCATTATAATGCTTGGCAAGATCATGCTATAAAGTCGTCCTGGCAACTCCTCCTGGGAAGGATTAAAGCTACACAATGTAATATCTCAGTTGAATGACATTGCTGTTTGTTGCTAGTTCCAACCACAAATGATATTATATTACAGTAGTATGAAACAACTCATACTTTTAATTGCAAAACAAAATATTAATCCTTGACGAGACCCCAGTTTTATATCCTGAAAGAGAAACAGGCAACCTTAAACAGCAACAAAACTATTTACTTATAGTTTTACAAAATAAATTTCGAATAAGCTATGCTACAATTGACATAACTAGAATAAAGAATAGGTCCAAAGCCCAAAAGTTCTCAAAACATCTCCACTGATCGTGGAGTTTTAATGTTAACAGAATTCAATTCACATGAAATGTCGAACACTCTATATGAGAACTTATTAAATCCAAAAGCACTCAAGAATAATTCCCCCCAAAAGTAAAAAAAAAATCATCCTCACAGAATAATTCAATTTAAATTTTAGAAATATTCTAGCACTTGTGAAATTTAAATAAATTGTTCATTTTTTCCCAAAGACCCAATATCAGAGAAGTTTGCCAGTATATATTCCATATTAGAAAATTAGGATTTCAAGAACATACTACAAAACTACAGAACTTTCTCTCAATCCTTAACTTCTAAACGTGGAATAAATAGAAAATTTTAGAACATTCTAAACAGATAAATACACTCTAAAATATCAAAGGAGAAAAACATAGTTTAGACTTATGTCTCCTTACCATGGAACTAGATAATTAAACAATATAGTTCTAAGTTTAAAATACAATCGAAACTCTTTCATCTCGATATTCCAGCGATGTAAAAAATATATGTGTTGGGTAGAGTTAGACATGTTTTGTAGTTCGGTCATATCGAATGTTCGTTATCTCGAAGTATTTCCCGCGGTCCATACGGCTTCAACATAGCGATTTGTGGCTGCACGAGCATGTATACATGTAACCATACAAATATACGTGAATCTGCTTCCACTTGATTTATAAAAAGAGGCATAATAGGTTTTACTAACAATATAGCACAGCTTTATGATAAACCTTTATGACATTATATAAAGTATATGTGTAAGCCAATTAAAAGTCTTAAGTATATTGTAATAAATCAACAACAAACAAGTGCTTTATGGTGCTGGAAGTGTTTACAAAAAGTGTAGGTGTAATCATGGACATGAATGTTTATTATATGCTTGCTGGTGGTTTATAGAGATGTATTAGTAAACTGATATTTCACTATTTCGAAAAGTGGAAGTATCAATTTGATATGTTTCACTGTTTTGAAATTTTAACCCATTCTAATGTTTGAACCTCAGCGTACACAGGGGTGGAACACAATTTCAATGACGTAATTTCTGACATGACGTCTGCACACTTTTTGTGCCCTTTTCTGAAAAACTACAATTTAATGTCATTTTATATCCTTTTTAGGCATGTAATAAAAAGAACAAGAGCTGTCATCGGAACGTGACACATGTCCCTGAAAGGCCTCGTTAGACAGACAGCCATAGGTATTTGGGACAGTTGGAACAGATAGCCTTGAGTATGTAACATATTTTCACGATGACCTACCCTACCTTCCCATGAAAGTTGGAAATATTGACCGGTGAACATTTTTAAAGAGCAAAATATGTACAAGAAAATGATAAGTCGCTGCAATATTGTGTGAATGTCAACTCGTCACTGGGCCGAAGCGTTATTGATGGGAAACGGCATGAAGTCACTACGACCTTGACCTTGGACCAAGGATTCCTCTGCTTGTTATTGCCAACCTGGCGACCAAGCTTGGGTTTTCTGGACCTTAGAGGTCTTTAGTTCTTGATTGTAAACTGATTTTCAGCTTGAGGTCACCACGACCTGACCCACTGACCTCAAACTCAATAAGGTCAATACACTGGCCATGAGGAATAAATCGTATCGATCTAGAGCAAAGGACTGTTTTTATAAAAGTCATGCACTTCAGTTTATTTTAAGTTTTGAAGACTTTACTTCAAATGAAACTCAAATATTTGCTTGTAGCTTGTTACTGTAGAATGCATTTCACATGTCAGTAATTTATTTGTTTATATGAGACAGTATCAAGTATTCATTTAGTTTCTCATTTCTTTTGTAATAATGCAAATCTACATATTTGTATACAAACTAAATATATATGTGTGTACATTATATGTCTAAACAATTTCCTATGACAAGTATTTCTAAGAATAGGCTAGTTAATTTAGATAACATGAAGCACCCTTACATTATTTTTATAGTTTATAAGGTGAGCGCTTGTTGAGTTTATAAATATCCTCGCACAGCCTGTAATGGCTGCATTATGGCTTGACCCCGTCACGCCCCCAAGTATGACTTTTGAAGCCTAGTGAGGAATTTGACCCCACCATTTGATCGGGATTCTTAACAGTAAGCAACGGAGGACGTTTTACCTTCTCTGAGTCATGGCGCACCAATCGTAACAACTCGGCCATCTCCGGCAAGCTTCGAGATATCTTGATACTAGCCGAGAAGTTCCGATTGATGGCGCACATCACCACTTAAAAGAAAAGGTCAGGCGACACAACACGTTGCTAAAAAGAAAACAACCAACTTCGAAATTAGAGGAGGAACAGAATCGCTTGACCGAAGATGAATGACATGAGCTGGGCACGATTTGATGTAGATTTAAACCTTATCCTGCAGTTAGCACTGACAGGAGCAGTAGAGAAAAAAACGTGCACTATGTTCACTTACTTTTGTCCTATGAAAGGATAAATTTAAACCAGTGAAGAATCTCATCCTCCCGAAAATGCCGCTCCTTCCGAACAATAGACTTTGTGAAATAAAGGACGCCATAGCAGAATTGTGGTCCGTGAGGTAGTAGTTAAGGCGCACAAGTAATGCAGAGGAAAAGGTATAGTGGAGTCTAGAGAACAGATATTATCAAGTTTAAAGAATAAAAAGATGCTGAGATCATGAAAGGAGGGAAAACGCAAAGAGCGGAACGGCGTTTATCTCAACCCCTTACAAATTCTCAAGGAGTTTGATGAGCGAAGAGAAGTCTGGAAAGCTCAAGTGTAGCTAGAATGAGATTGAGCAACAATATCGGGAAACTCATCCTGATCCACACCGAAGTAAAACCCTGGATAATTTAATAGAAGGTCCCTTGGATATGTATAAGCTTACGTGGACACAGGTCAATGATGTGATGAAAAAGGCACTTTCATGGTCAGCCCCTGGTCTCATTGGCAAACAAGGTCAACAAGAAATGCCCAAACTTTTCCGAACACTGTGGTCTTTATGGCGTGTAGTTTAGCGGTACGGAATGGTCCCAAAGGAGAAGGACTCCAACAACCTCTAGCAATTTCGAACCATAACATTCCTGATTGTTGAAGGAAATATATTTTTCTCCATACTTGCCAAACGAATGACAACAAACATGATAGAAAATGGATACGTAGACACCTCTTACAAAAAGGAGGGATTCCCGGATTCTACTGCTGCGTAGAGCACACCAGCGCACTCACACAGCTGCTACACGCGGCAAGGATGGACTACAAGGATCTTACGGTAGTATGGCTTGACCAAGCAAACGACTATGACTCCATACCCCGGTCGCTTATCGAGATGTCACTTCAATAGTACCACATGCCATACAAGGCTGGACACATGATCATGTGCTATTTCAGCAAAATCAACCTGAAGTTCCAATTTGGCTATTTCACAACAAACTGATTACCACTCGAGAAAGGATTTGTAACAGGATATACTCTGTAAATGTCCTCAGTCATCTTTTTGTCATGGGCATCGACATCATTATCAAAGCAGCAGATATGGAATATTGTCAAGAGGCCCACTTACAAACACAGGAAATGCATGGATGACATGACGGTCACGACAAAATTCAATATTCAGGCAAGATGGATCCTCAAAGCACTTGATGAAACTGTGTCATGGGCACGGATCTTGTTCAAACCAGAAAAGTCAAGGTGTCTGGTAGTAAGGAAAGGCAAGGTAACTGACAAGTTCACGCTGCACATACAAGATGAGGAAGTCCCGTCACTTGTCAACAACCCAATCAAGTGTTTGGGGAAATGGTTTGATTCCACACTTAACCACACTCATAGCCGAGACAGGTAAAACAGCAATTTTAAAAGGGGGTTAGAAGGATAGACAAGTTGGAACTCCCTTAAAAGTTCAAGGCATTGAACATCCACCAGGGTCTCCTGCCTAGACTCACCCGGTATGCGTGGTCAACAAAACCCCACAAGCACAGTCGGATAATTTGAGCAGTCAATTAGCAAGCATCTTGAGAGGTGGCGTGGGCTTCCGCCTTCATTTACTTATATTGGACTCTATGGCAAGTCAACAAAAATACAGATGCCCATCAGCTCCCTCGTCGAGAAGAACGAGTTCAATTAAACACGTGTGCTACTAACACTCAGGGACTCGAGCGATGGAAAACTTAGTGGGGCAAAAGAAGAAGAACGGGGAGGAAATGGTCAGTGTGCCAGGCTGTAGGACAGGGTGAAAGCAGTCTCAATCACCGGGACATTGTAGGCACTACAAACAATGGTAGATAATGTTTTGGACAGGCACAAGCAGCGCTGATAGACTTCAGATAACGTCAATAAAAAGGAGCATGGTACCGGGAGAAGTTCAAAGTGCGGAAAAGGATGCACGGTCAACAAAGGCGATACTTGGATCAAAGGAGAATTAGACGAAGTGAAATTTACTTAAGAGAAAAATCACATAGCATGAGCTGTGGATATATGAGCCACTTCAACTGAGTATCCTTCTCCGATCTGTGTATGACATGTTACCCTGTCCGACCAATGGTATTTATCAAAAGACCTGACTTGATCGCTCTGTGAAAACAGCAACTTGAAATGAACCTTTAGCCTGACATAGATATTTGGTCCAAGTTTCCAAGGCCAGTGGTATTGGTGGAGCTTACAGTCCCCTTGGAAGAGAGAAGTGAAGAGGTATAAGTGCTTAAGAAAGGCAAATGCCAACACTTGGTAAACACATGAAGAGAGAGAGAGAGAGGTTGAAAGAAGTGGATCCCTGGATATAGTTGGCTCTGTCTCTCCAAGACCATTTATGAAAACAAAATATACTCGTAAACCACAAAAGCCAAAGATGGGTTTGATGACCTCATTATTATTGTATGACCATGAGAAATAAAGTCATTAAAGGATTGTTATGTTTCATCTATCACCAGAATAGTGAATACTATATTTAGTATATTATATTCCATGGTGGCCGACAGTGTACGATATGTTCATCCCAAACCGAGCGTAGGGTGTTTTGCGTAAACAAGGTTTACCGAGTTTCGGAAGAACACCCTGTGTGGGTGTTCGGTTGAACCTATCTTTCACGAGGGGCCATGGTTTTCTCCCACCTCAGTTAAACACAATGTATTTTAGTTCATATTTTACATACGGGTACTTGTTAATCCTTGACCGTGGACAAGGTAAGGCTTTCCAGCATGGCCAAATATTTGGATCTACTTATCTTGGGCTAGAGAACATATTATTGTCCACCGATCCGTCAGTCTTCAGTTTTTGTGCTGCTCTGTGTCCAAGCAAGCCATAGCCTTGTATGTATTTATGACATTGCATTCAACCTCCACAACCTCCACAGCATTGTACAGCATAATGGAGACATGAATGGTCAGCGCAAATGTCATGGTCACGCTTGGAAGTCATAGCATTACTTCAGGTCTCAACAACTCGTTTTAATGGGATTTTTAATATTCAATAGAACCGATAAGGGAGTTCATAGTATCACTATTTGTTCTAGTCATAACTTTTCTGGTTTTCGAGCACCATTGAAAGGTGGGTCTTATTTAATATTCATTGTTTTGGGATGTCAATGTAACCCACTAGCGTTGTTTTCCAATTATTTAGTCCTGTATTGAACATATCGTAACTATTTGTGGGATTTCAATCAACTATATAAGCTTGATGATCATGGTATTCAACAATGCAGCCCTATAGGGATTTCATTATTCAGTCACAACTTCGTAAAATGCGTTTTGAATTTATTCTCCTGTTCCAATATTTCGGGTAAATCTTGATATATACAAGGCATATACATGTTGTTGAAATAAACATATAAGTTATTTTCAAACTAATATTAAATTTGATAATTCTCTTTTCGATTAATGTTGATGTGGTAGTCAATTTCGATTTGTTAATTGATTATGCAGGGCCATTTCAATATGAATATCGATTATGAATTCAATTGCCCAACCCCACTGAGGGAGTTCTTTTTCTTTCGATTAAATTTAAGGATCCACACGTAACGAGAAATGTTAAGCCCGGTACAGGTATTACAAATCTTTAACTTTTGGTTTATTATGTACATGGATGATCATGCCCATTTTAGCACATCTATCAACACATGTTTTTTCTCCTGATATCGTGCCAATATGAGCACTATCATAGTTCTACTAATATTTTTTTCACCTAATTTCAAGCCGCTGTGAGCTCGTAGTTCATCCAGTATTTCACTCCTAATGCCATGCCCATGTGAGCACATATATCATAGTTAAACTAGTATTTATCACCTAAGTCCATGCCCATGTGAGCACAAATATCATAGTTAAACTAGTATTTATCACCTAAGTACATGCCCATATGAGCACATATATCATAGTTAAACTAGTATTTATCACCTAAGTACATGCCCATATGAGCACATATATCATAGTTAAACTAGTATTTATCACCTAAGTCCATGCCCATGTGAGCACAAATATCATAGTTTAACTTGTATTTCCCTCCTAATTCCATGACCATGTGAGCACATATATCATAGTTCAACAAATATTTCTCTCCTAAGTTTGTGTCCATGTAAACACATATATCATAGTTCAACTAGTATTTCTCTCCTAATATCATGCCCATGTGATCACATGTTCAACAAATATTTCTCTCCTAAGTTTGTGACCATGTAAACACATATACCATAGTTCAACTAGTATTTATCTCCTAGTATCATGCCCATGTGATCACATGTATCCTAGTTCAACAAATATTTCTCTCCTAAGTGTGTGTCCATGTAAACACATATACCATAGTTCGCCTTGTATTTCTCTCCTAATATCATGCCCATTTGGGCACATATATATATATCATAGTTCACCTTAGTGATGAAACGATAATCGAGTACAATCGATAAATCGTCGCTGACAATGCAATGTCGGCGACAATCGATAGTGGTTGTCCAAAATTGATTGTCGCTAATGTTACTTCCTGTGACTAAGTATTTTTTGTTATGCGGTAAATATTTATTGCCGGTAAATTCTCGTTTAATTCATTCTAACAAGTGGGCTCTCTAACACAAATGCGGTGAATGTAAACACTTTTGCTTTAAAACTTACAAACTCTCCCAGAATTACAAATAGTTTTTAAGTGTTTATATATTTCATATAAAACCTCAATAATCTGTCTCTATGGAGTAGTACGTCCGGTCTTACCTGCAAATGACGGGGATCCTGGTTCGATGCGTTTTGTTTTTGAAATCATTTTTGGTATCAATTGTTATTAACAAATTTACTTTTTTGGTGAAGGTTATGAAATTGAGATTTTCTAATGAAATCTTCAATATAACAGGTTATTGAATGTTCAGCTGGTTAACAAATATTTAATTTGCTTTAACATGGATAAAATGCTAAAATAACTTACTTGCGGTGTGCATCATATTGCAATTGGTGTGCAATTATTTAGTATGTGATTTGTTGTTATGTTTTTACATTAAGTTATTAAAGACAGAAACAGGTTATGGATATTTACTGTTGCAAAAAGCATGACTAAAGCATCACACGTACTGATTCCAGGTTAAATCATTTAAATGATCATAATTATACTATGTACATGTAAAAAGAATGTATTCGTAAATGATATTATGAACTTTCGATTATTGTCCGATAGTAAATCGAAATACTTGGTCTGATTCAATTTGATTATCGATAGCAAATAGAGTCCAATTTTCAAACACTAGTTCACCTTGTATTTCTCTCCTAGTATCATGCCCATACGAGCACATATATCATAGTTCATTTCGTAGTTAAACTAGTATTTCTCTCCTAATACTATGCCCATGTGAGTACATCAGAGTTCATGTTATATTTTTCCCCTCATATTTTTTCCTTAGTGATCCTGGAAGAAACAAAAACTAAAGCATGTGCTGTAAAAATAGTCAACTAACTTTATTTTTTACTCATACATTTGGGAGCAACATAACAACGAACATAATTATGTACATAACAATAAATATTGGAAGTGGAAGATAGGACAGCATTAAGAAATATTCGTAAAGAGAGTAAATTGTACAGAAACAAACTTTAGACAGAGTAGAGCGTAAAATGCATTACAAATTTCATGTTATAACATAGACCAAATTGCAACATATGTATACTCCGGAGAACATTAATATTCAATTTTATACATCAGAGAAGCACATAATTCATTAAATCACTTTAATTCATCACTTAATCTTGTTACATGTTAATATGATAATAAATTATGCATTTTTCTGTTTACAATACCAGCTGTTGTCATTTTTAACAGAGTTACATGATTTCATTAGATTTCCAGATTTGAGATAAAATAATAATGGTAAACAGTTGTTATCCTCGAGATGTATTATTCTTTTTTTACCATCAAAATAGTTTTAACTTTATCCGAAAATAGTTGTAAATACTGCCTAAAGAGTTTCCCTTTCTTTATATACATGTAACATTGAAACCGGAAAACTGTTCATTAAACAGGTAATAATGAGAAGTTGTTTAAACCTATATTGTCATGTGACATTACAAAATCATTTGCTTATATATATATTTAATTCAAAACTTAAAAACAGACTTGTCTGTAACAAGCATTCAAATATCTGCTAAAAAATTATAAAATCATACTTAAAAAGAGTTCATTAAATAAAGACAATAATGTATACACCATGAAACAAGTATCATAGTTTTAAGATATCCGAGGTACAATAATGTATACACCATGAAACAAGTATCATAGTTTTAAGATATCCGAGGTACAATAATGTATACACCATGAAACAAGTATCATAGTTTTTAGATATCCAAGGTACAATAATGTATACACCATGAAACAAGTATCATAGTTTTAAGATATCCGAGGTACAATAATGTATACACCATGAAACAAGTATCATAGTTTTAAGGTATCCGAGGTACAATAATGTATACACCATGAAACAAGTATCATAGTTTTAAGATATCCGAGGTACAATAATGTGAACTTCCGATGCCTTGTGACCATGTATTAATTTGGAAATATTTAAAAGGGTTTAATGGGTAGAGAGATGATATGTAAATATTTTACCCATAACAATATTAAAAAAAAAGTTTTTCGCATAAATATTGACATTAAAAGAATAAAAATAATTGTTTTTGTGACTGTGTTTTATTTTGAAAACATTTAAAAGGGTTTAAGGAGAAATGTTTATATTAAACCCAACAATATTCCAAAACCAGTTTTGACCATAAAAGATTGAAAATCGGTCGTTTCACTTCCGATTTCAGTTGAAATAAAGAACAAAAAAACTAACTGCAATATCATTGAACATATTAGTGATCAGAAAAAAATACCCTTTGAAATGATACCAAAAAAATATGGGAGTCACCAGGCATCAGAACTTCTCATAACTGCCAAAATGAAAAATGACAAACTTATCTGTACACAGGATACCTTAAAAAGTGATTGATAAGGCTTAAAAAAATAATATATTTGTTTCTGGTTTCATGAATCTTACAAAAAAATCAGTCAGAAAATATGTTTTATTTTAATATCTTGTTTGATATGTTTCTGTTACCAAACACTATGTTTACTGCTTAGATACACTCAGAGTCTCAGTTTAAGCATCGCTGGTCTTTTTAAAAGCTGAAAACACATCAGTTTTAACTTTAAATAAATACAAATTAAACACATGAAAAAAATGTATTTCTCAAGGCAATAAAAACATCTAGGGTATGGCCAAAAAAACAGGGAAGGTCAGGAAACCAATCTATATTTTTGTAGGCCTAAACATTTAAACTTGTTACAGACATTATACAGGCACTTTCTGTATCACTATAAGACAACATTAACACGTATAATGTAAATGTAAAATGCCCTTGAAATGTTAGCAGATATATCATACTATGGTGTTTTATACAAAAGTGACACATCAATAATATTATTTGTTCATTAGATTTAGTCATGGAAATTTAATAAACACCGAAATATTGGCTAGAAACTGATTTTTTTTCCACACCATCGTAATACAAGTACAAATAGGCACACATACTTTATATTGAGCAATAATTTATAATAACTACTATATAATAAAACCTGTATATTCATGAGTTTTTTAACTTAATTTATGAATTGTAATAATGTCATAATTAAACCAAATATTCATTCATCAATTATCTTTTTGTAGTTTTATCAAACCAGTTTGTTTTTAATATTTTACAACTTTAATCAGCTATAGACTAATATAAATTTTAATGTATATATATGGTCGATTGTTCAGAACGTTGCTGAAGTTAACAACGCCGTTAACGTCATTGTTGTTAACTTTTACATTGTTTCTGCTCTGGACGTTTAATGGATACACTTGTGATCTGCTGCATTTTTTAATAATATTAAAGACAGCTGTTTCAGCTGTACTTCTATATATTTCAATATATGATCACATGATCAAACAGTTAACATTTAAAAGTTAACAACGATATTATAAATGACGTTGTTAACTTTAACTAAGTTCCGAACTATTGGCCTATATATATTCATATACATATATATATAACTGAACAGAAGGTATATCTAACATTATTTCATAAATCAAGGACCCACAGGCAAAAAAAAAGTAGCATGGCGTGTTAACAAGTTCAGAGTATAAATAGCTTACATGTGAAAAATATATGTAGAGTAATATACAGACTGTAGGAAGGTTCAGACTTAAACCTGGATAAAATATTACCACTAGCACTTTGTAATTAATGAGAGAATTCTGCAGTAAATAAGTGGTGTAATTTGTTTGACATTTTTATGACACAATAACCTAATTTTATGTTTTAAATAACTCACATAATTAGTTATATGCATTATCACTGTTGAATTTAATTCCCAGTAGTTGAATTTAATTCCCAGTAGCACATTCTGGGAAAAAAATCTTATTTAATGTATCTTATATACGAATAAGTTTCTTGTTCTATCAGACCATTAAATTCTGTTGCCTGGTGACCCGACATTGTTTGGTATCAACTTAAAGCTACACACGTTGACAATTTTTAAGTGTCTCAGAATCAGCTAATTTTGGTATCAATGCATTCAATTCAGGCACATAAGATAACTCACAATAGAACAGATCTAAATTGTTTAGAAAACTGCCAAATAATTTATTTTACTTAAAAGCGTTAGTAAGGCTTTTAACTATAAAACATCAATTTTCAAAAGTAAATATGAAAGACAGCCATATGATCTTTTGTCTGCAGTCTTGCAGCACTGGTTTCCAGACATTTACAAGAAAAATGGTTTATTCAAAGACAAAAAATATAGAAGTTGACAAAACAGTCAATCTGTGAGAGTGCAGCTTTAAAGAGTATTGCTTGCTGGTTACTGTAATATAATAAATGGCAAAAATATAATAATTGATCGTTGTGAAGAACTGACCTATTGTGTAATCTTTCTAGGCTAAGAAAGCTTGATTTTAATATTTTGGTAAAATTTTAACATATTCGTTCTCGACTCATTTAACAATTTCAAACAATAGCAAAAAAATACAGGGTCACCATGCATCCATAAAAAAGACATAAATTGTACATCAAATACCTTAAAAACCATCATTACATCTCACAAATGAATTATAATTTATCATATTTCCACATAAACATAAAACAGTGTGCGGTAAAATGGAAGGAACAATTTAAGCCTGTCCTTGAGGAATGTTAGATTATCTGGATAGAACTCAATTGAGCATTCAGAATTCACAGGTCCCTTTTCGAGTAAAAAAATAGCAGTTTTTGAAAAATAATTGTTTTTACCTATAAATTTGAAAACAGGTGTTAGATTAAATATTTAAACAAAGAATGGCGGGTCCCTATTCGAGTAAACCCCCCAAAAAAACAGTAGCAGTTTTTGAAAATATTGTTTCTAACTTAAATTTTGAAAACGGTTAAATGTTGATAAGAAGAATGGCAGTAAGTTCAAGTTTAAGTCTGATAATCTCTTACTTATAATAATATTAATAATTTTATTGCACATTTATTACAAAATTACAGACTGAAAGAATAGCATGAAATTATGACAAAATTACATTTCCTACTAATTAATAACTAGTCCCTCTCGTTTGATGTTATACCTTAGCTTTATCGTGTGAAAGTCTCATAGTAATTTTAGGTTTAATGACAGCCATATCTTAAGGCTTCGAGACACTTAATGCATATTTACTCACTTTATTAATTATGACAAGAATCAACAAAAACATCTCAGTCTGTACTTGACAAAACTAACAGTGTTAATAGCGACAAAACTATCTGTGTTAATAGCGTCCATTCAATTCCCACCTAATGAACAGATAATTGGTACAAGGCGAAAAAATGCTGATGTAATGAAAGTAATTATTTAGCTTCCTGTCCCCTCATAGCTTATGGTATGTAACCTGGCCGTAAAAATCATTATAAACGTTGATCTACATTTTCTCCTGCTTCATTCCTCGGCAAAATCAGAACACATACATCTGGAGAAACAGAAGTGTCTCCCATAAATAAGTGCGCAACAATCCCTAAGGTTCCACATTAAGACGTGGAAGCTTGACAATATGCTTCTTTCAGATTCTATAAATCTCAGTAGAACTCCACAAAAAACTGCAGTTTGTATATGCTTAACCTTTCATTGCTGCAAAAACAGCACTATTATTGCAGGAAAATAGCATTTAACAAAACATGCAGGTAGTAATTCATTTAATTAGTTCCTTATGATATTAAGTAGCACCTATAGTCGAAGTGACGTGCAAGTATCACTTTAACACACTTGTCTAAGAGAATTTCATTTATATGTTATGTCAATGGCTTCACGTCAAAATGCAGAAGCAAATGTCTTTCCGGTTTCAGATTTTTTTAACATCACTAAAATGATAAAGGCGAGCCATATCTTGTGGCAAAATTTCGAATAAATAGTCCAATGAGAAAATGGTGTTATATCATGTGATCAAAATGTTGAACAATGATTGGACATCTCCCAGAGAAACAGAAAATGCCGAACTGTCAGAAATTGTTACTTCACAAATTGTAACTTTGGCATTTTGTAAACAAAATATGTTATCAAATTACCAAGAAAATACAGGAAATATTGCTTCTGTTAACTGGAGTTTGTTGCTTCTGCGTTGCTTCTGCGTTTTGAGGTGAGGCCATCAATAATGCAACACGTACATTGAGAGGTCTGTGCTGTAGAAACCATGAGTATATTACAATTAGGGACATTAGGGCTATCTATCTATCAATGCATGTATCATATGCTCTTTTTTTAACTGATATATCTGAATAGTTTTTAGGGCCTTTTTACCCTTCTTTGCTGTAATCCATACAGAGCTACTTCCCCAAGGGACAGGCCCTGTCCACCCCCCACACCCCCCCAAAAAATAGCCTCAAAAAATCCCAATTTTCAAACAAAAATAATAAAAGAGAATATGAGAATATTGCATTTCATTGTATGATGTTTCTGAGTGATATATTTACAGTATTATTGATATTTTACCCCCCCCCCCCCCCCCCGTTGATAATAGGCCCTCTGTCCATTAATTTATGTAAAATCCTGAGGGTCACACTTATAGATAATATACAGACAGTAACAATATACACACTATCAGTGTGTAACAACATCGTACAAAGCACTTGAATTAATCTAAAAGTTTCTTTCAGTTTCTGTGACTTAAGAAAGGTTTAAATATTTAAGAGGACAATGACTGCACATTCGTTAAATAATTACTTCTGGAAAATGTCTCACTCCCCTCTTTGATCTTTTGATTTCAGTGTTTAGAACCACACCTATCGGAAAGTACTTCATGAGCTAAGGTTAAACTATGGAATGTAGGTTATAGGTTTGTTTATAATTCGTTTACTGCTGACACCAATTACAGGTGCAACTTAACATCAGCTTAACATCAGCTTGTGCCCCACAAAAACAAAGTATTTCGGAATTGGATAAAAAAAAAATCAGAACAACTGACATCCAAACGTCGCATACATCTCTGAAGTCCTATAGAATATGGCACCGAGGAAATGTAACATGTTTATTGTCTTATTATCATACAAAAAAACTGCTTACAGTCAAGGATTACTTATGGTGTAAAGACAATAACATTTAAAACAGTACTCATATGACATATATATTCTTAATGTACACATATCTATCGGTATGAGTATGAGTAAAACGCCTAAATATGATACAAACACTGAAAGTCTTTACACTGTACAAAAAAACGACTGATATACTGGCATTTATCATACAATAAACCATAAATTTACAGCATGGCATTTTGACAAGCCTGTGCAATGCATTACTTGTAAGTATTATGTCTTTAAAGTTGTATATACATATTTGGTTCATAATTAACGCTTTTAGGTATGTAACACACTTCTTTATACCATACTGTGCTTAACAAAATGCAAAATTTTCTCATGCATGTTATGTACAAAAACAGCACATGGCGTTGCACTTTAACAATCCTTAAAAATCTGTACATCTTCCCGAGTCCAGATATATGCTTTAAGTTGTTGAACTTGAACTTGAAAGAGTCCAGCATATGTGGCTCACAAAAACTAGCACATTTATACCCCAGCAACTCAAATCTTTAACTTTGAGATCATAAATACGTATATACATGGAGTACCAATACTCACTACCACTTATCAGTTCTTTAATGAAACACCACATTTATGACGGATGGAAACCATAGTTCCCATGGTTAACACAAATGTGACCTACACCTTGCCAACAGTCTGATATGACCTCAACCCGGTTTTCGAGGACAGGTGAGGTCAACCCTTGCATGAGTTTCCATTTCATTGTAAGAAGCAACGACCCACTTTCCAGGAGGAGCATTTGTGTCAACTGATGAATGCCAAGTTCAAATGAAGTCGTACATGAAAATCTCTGCATGAACAGTTGACTAGGTTTAATGTTGACCTGAATAAGTGAATTCATGTGATACCGACAACAACAGCACGTGTGCGGTATCCCACAACTGTTTCCTATCATGTCCCCAGTGAGATTTCACCTCCACGCAGTCGGCGCTACACATTCGTGCAGTCTATTTCTATGATCTGTTTGGGCACATCGGCAAACTGATACACCAATCGCTGTCCATCCACTTTGTTTAAAATGCCTCGCGCATAGTAGTACCTGAAACAACAGAACATTGGACATCTTTATATCAAGGAGAAGAGGAAAGTATAATATGGCATTCCATTTCTGACAGAGACGAAACGTTAATGAAAAAAAAGAACAAATAAACCAACTAATTCCAGGTTACTATGACTTTGCTGTTTGTCAGAGTGACATGATGTCTCAACAATTGTTTCAGGTTAAATTGCTTTGGCATGTTTTTTCGTAACTCCCTGAAAATTGACAAATAAACCTAATTCACTGTCTTAATTCTGACCCAAGGGGCTATGGAAGTTTGAACATGAAATTCAAATACGTACTTTGTTTTAATGTTAGTTTACATTTGTTTTTCCTTGGGGCATTTGAATTGAAATGCATTAACAAAATATTAACACCACAACAATAGGTAATCATTTACAATTAACATTCCAGTGAATGAATTTTTCAATGAGAGTTCTTTTGCAAGTCATTCATATCGGAATGATTTTTTTATGCTAAATTTTAATTGCATCAATTATTCAACGAAATATTCAGGCAATAAACATTAAAACCTTGTATAAAACCTAGCTCATGATTGATATTCTTAATAAATATAATATCCAATTTGGTTGCGAGTATTATTTTCTTGGTGTTCATATACTGATTACAAATTAAGACAAATTCCTTAGAGTCAAATAAAACAGAAAATGATTTATCACCATCAATAAAAGAGAATACAAATCATCAATTTCATCTATTTAATATTATATTAATGACTATAAAGTTAAATAAAACCATTATATTATTGATATTACTACTTATAACAAATCCTGTTAAGCCTTAAAAAAGTGTTTGTTTAAGCTAACATGCCAAAAATTACTAGGTAGGGTTTTTATTTAATATTATTATTTTTATTTTTATTTTCAAATAAACTTTATGGCAAAATCATTATATTGCAAATAGAGCTATTTCTTTCAAATGTCCCTCATATATTGCTGTTGTTATCAAGCTTAATTTTTTCAAACACTTTATGTTTTTAACAAAAATAGGTTTATGGTTGCAAGATTTTTAAATATATATAAATATTAAAAATTTTGGGTTGAAAAAAATCTATATTAGGGCCGCCACTTTTTATAAAGTAGTGTCAGGTTACCAAAAGCAAACAATTTTTTAAGACCTTTGCACAATCCTGCTTCAAATACATTAGTTATAGAAACTAGGATAATTTATGACATTGACCTGGTACATAAGTTCTTGAACATGATATTAAATCAACTTCATAATCATCTCTTATGCCATGTTCTGTCAAAATCATCACACTTATGCATAAAATATCCATTTTGCAAACCGCAACAAATGATGCATAATTTGTCATGGTCAAATCAAGACCTTGACCTTTGATGACGGTAGGGAGCCTGATTCTGTTGGGACAGCTGCACATTTTGTGGTTATGTTAAGTCATTTTATAATTTACATGTTCGTGCAATACACACTGATGCCAAAAATTAATTTAATTGCTGATGAAATGCACAAAAAGAAATGCATAAATTAATTTTACGAGGGTATGAAAATGTCAGATTTTGATAATGACTTCCACAAAAGCGCACTGATTCAACTCAAATTCTGAAGGGAAGAGTAGTCTAGTGGTAAAGCTGTTAACCTCACACCCAAGAGGTCGTGGGTTGGACACCATCAGGATGAGAGTGTTTAGCAGTAAAGTTGTTTACCTCACATCCAAGAGGTCGTGGGCTCGAGCCACACCAGGGAACTTATAGTCTCTTAAAATGGACACCATGATTTATGCTTTCTTTTCAGAAAACAGACATGAACATGGTTTAAAAAAATGAGCTTTTATGACAATTCAGCTTAAAGAAATTAATATAAACCAAACAGCAACATATTTTATACCTTAACGCTCTACCCATGGTCTCGTAATTCATGTCAGGCTTGTTTTTATGGAGGCCCCACAATTTTGAGACAGCCTTTGAGTCTACAAGCTTAAAGATGCCCTTCTCTCGATTCGTCCACTTAATGTATCTAGGACACGTCTCTCTATTCTGTAGCAATTGGAGTAGGAACTCCCATAAGTAGGTCGTGCTACCTGGAAAAATAACGATTTTCAAATATTAGTTGATTATCAGTGATAAAGTGAAAGAAAAGACAATTTGAATATTTAGTATATTTGAGGAAAATATAAATATTACCCATAGGGTTTATTCAGTACTCAGTCATATATAATTTGATGGTGAAAACTTCACAAGAAACTGCCCTCGGTTGTTTACAACAGATTTAGAAATAAAGTACATTTAAGGTTATACATAAAATGGACTTAGGCGATCACTTATTTTTTTCAAATTACTAATAGATATCAACATATGTCAACCAAACAGCTGAAGTCTTATACAAAAGGTAATATATACCGTTAAAGCAGTTTTAATCACTGGACATCTTTAGCAATGTTTAAATGTAAAGCTTCAAAACTGTCAAACGGACAATAACAATCGGAATAAGACAGGGGTAAATCAGACATTCACACTCCCTACAAACTTCAATATTCTATTAATCATGGCGAATTTATATGCCAAAATTATCATGAAAGTGAACAATGAGTAATTCAAGTTCACCATTATGCATCAAAACATAAAAAAATAACAAAGTGCCTCTGATATTGCTCATCTCATACATATAAAACCCATCATGATCTCTTATCGTATAAAGAATTTTTTTATAAAGGTTTAATATTAACATTACCATAGCTTTTTCTGAAGAAAAAAAACTGACATTCATTGTTCATTTTTCATCAACCAATCAGCATTATGGTATTATTATTTCGTTTCTGCACTTTGATTGGACAAGGGCAAAGTCATTTGACCAATGGTAAGGGATGTTTCAAATTCGAAAATCAGAAGCCACTCCTGATAAAAATGATTGTAAACCACAATTCTCTTATTGACGCACTTACTTTCTCTTTTCCGTTTTGGTGTCGACATTTGAGCTTGATACTCCTGAAACTTTGGCTTTCTTCCTGTAAATAACAAAAAAAAACACTATGACATATGTTACAAAACAAATATATAAAAAAAATGACAGAATAATCTGTACTGTGTCAAGATCGATGACCTTATGAGGTGAATTTCATAGCTTTGATATAATCCTGATATTGATTTTAGATTTCACTTATTTCCTAGATAATGGTTTTCAGCACAAAGAAGCAAATTTCTATAAATACAGCTTTAACGTAATTATTTGAGGACTTGCTTTACAATTGTGGTCTCAAGACAGTTGAGTGCCTTTCCTGTACTTGACAGATTTGTCTTTTCCAAAGACACATTGCCAAAGTGTTCCCTATGCCTCTACAGATTCTCATTTCCAACAGGAGCAGTGCAAGCAGACGGGCAACTTTTCCAAGTTAAACAAGGAACATAACTCCACAGATATGGATCTTTTCTCAGTTAAACAAGGAACATAACTCATCAAATATGTTATTTTTCTCCATTAAACAAGGGACATAACTCATCAAATATGTTATTTTTCTCAGTTAAACAAGGAACATAACTTAACAAATATGCTACTTTTCTTCTACTTCTATTAAGAGTTGTCTATAACAATGATGGAGAAGGTATCCAGAGTTGTCCATAACAATAAGAGAGAAGCTATTAAGAGTTGGTCAAAACACTACTGGAGCACCTATCAGGTATTCTTATATTTAAATATCAAGAATAAAACTCTCGCACTATTTTCACATATGACAATGAGTCAGAGTGTAAAAACATAAATAATAACTTAACAAGTAATAATGGTATGGTAACATGATGCCAATTAAGTTTTCTTTCATAACCTGACAGCTGAACATATTTAGATTCTGTAAAACTTCATTACAGAATGAAGCAAGTACAATTCGGATTAATATGTTTTTGCCACTTAAAGCCACTTGTAGAGAAAATACTTTTTTCTATGGCAATTCTTGGGAGATGCACAGTGTTATAAACAGTCCTCGTAAGGATGTCATTACATGCAATCATATTTGCATCCGGTGACCTTTTCTCACAGCAAAGTTGACTTATCATCATGTAAATGCTGCAATTAAATCCAAGGTCACAATGTAATGCATGCTTGTGTTCACCATTTATAGCCATTTCATGTCTGTCTTCCGACTTTTATTAACTGCTTACAAACAATACATTTTCTATCTGAGTTGTTTGATATTTCAATCTTTCAACGTCATTTTTTCAAAAGTCTTTTGGCAGTTATTTGTGAGATTGCATTATCATAATGAACAAATAATTGCTTATTGTTTCAGAGAAAAAACACAAACAAAAATAGTGACATCTAATTTGCAATCACAGGCCTGAAAATGACACCTGTGTTTCCTTGACTATTTTTTTAAAATTTCCAGTCCCACTTAGTCGAAGGTCATACCATATTTGCCCTAAAGGACGCGCAGATGTCAAAAAGATGGTGACTGACACTTAGCTTAACAGCGAAATAAACAGAAGATTTTTTGTTTTGAACAGTGTACATTGTTCCATTTTACCATGACCTTAATAGAATATTTTACATAATATTTCTTTCATACATATAAAATTCATTCAATTTAAAAACCCACATTTTACATGAAGCATTTTTTTACAAAACCTAAGGCCAATTTAAATTATTTTCATCCTTTTTTAATGGGGTAAGGGCGGGGGTTGACATTTTATTTTGTATTTTTCATTTCTCTAAGATGACTGTTTTACCATTGAATATGTGTTCATACACTTTCTTATTGAATAAGGGACCATATACATGTGTTTATAGATGAACAATGAACACTTTTGTTACAATTCTCCTTTTTTACATGTGAATGTTACACATCAACAACCTTAGGTATGAATGATCGCTGTTCCTGGACCGTACCAGACTGATGCTTAAATACAGACCTTAAGTTCAACATTTTTATTTAAGTCAAATCAAATTTAAGGGGTGGCGGAAAGGAGGGGAGACAGGGATGAAAATCTAAAAAATAATTTAATGTCACCTGAGATATAATCACTTTTACATCTGTTCATCCTATATTCAGAATTAATATTGAATAATTTATCATGATATCTGTCTCTTGAATCACCTGCCTGTTTTTATTTCATTTACAAATGAGTCTAGCTTGCCATCGTAAAACCTTTAAATTGAAAATGTTCAGTTAAAAACTTCCATTATTGTTTCCTTTCATGTACGACAGGGAAAAAAATGATGTCAATACCATATTATTAGTCTGAATATTTATTTGCAATTCAAAACTTTGGACTAACCTTTCTTAATATAAGACCACAGTAGCCATAAAGTCTATAAAACTTGGTACATGTAAGTCATTCAGAGTTTAATCTTTAAACCAGTTCTCAGTAGAAAGCATTTTGATTGGTCAACAGTTAGTATTGATTAATATTGACCAATCAAATAACACTTTGTTAACTTTATCCAAAACCCAAAATAATCAGCAGTCAATTGGATAAAACTGATAAATTGTCCAAGGCTATCTTTTGGCTAAGTGACAATAAAACAATTTGATTGGTAAGCAGTTATTATTGGAAAAATATTGACCAATCAATGAACACTGGTTAACTTTATCCAAACCCCAGAATAACCAGCAGTCAATTGGATAAAACTGATAAATTGTCCAAGGCTATCTTTTGGCTAAGTGACAATAAAACAATTTGATTGGTTAGCAGTTATTTTTGGAAAAATATCAACCAATCAAAGAACAGTTTGGATAATTTGACCTTACCAAAACCTTGACCAGTTATATACAATTGGCTGCAGTTTAATACAATCAATGGCTGCGGAGTTTGTATGAGACTTATTTCACAAATATCTTGTTTTATGAGATATTTGCACATTGCACTCCAATTTTTCTAATTTATTTATCACCCTGTCTCAATATATTACCGGCCTTAATTGCAAAATTCAATTCTATACCTGTAGCCAAGCAATAAACGAATTTATAAATCACTGTGTTGCCCTTAAGGCAATCGTGAATAAAAGTTTGAATTCATTATCAGGTTTCAAGTTCAATGTTTCATCAATATCATTTAAATGTAAATACAGCATATATACAAAATATTGTTATGTTATAAGACAGTGGTCGTTTAAGATTATATGTCAAGGGTCAATTAAGCCTAACTTTGTTAAAGTTAAGAACTTTAACGCCATCATTATTTACTTTCAAATCCATACTGCACTGGAAGATTACTGGATACAAAAGTTACACATGCTGAAACGACCACAAAAGATCGAAAATACTCGCTAAAAATAGGTTGTGGAATCAAACTTGTTGTTGACCTACGAGAAATTGTCTCTTTATATCTGGAGGAGTTGAGTTATACCCCCCCCCCTCTGAACATCTTAACGAAGTCACATGTTCTGAAAAAATTACCCTTCAAGACCAGGAAAAATGGCATATTCTGGTGCACATTTACCGAGGCATATCTATATATATCATTAAAGTGCTGCAAGCAAGAAACTTTGCCCCACATCAGCTGAACTACACGTAAGGCCTAAAAAAAAAATGGTTTGTTTCTGGTTACATGCCCAAAAAATATTGGGTCGGTAGGTAGGTTTTTTTTTTTTTTTTTTTTTACTCTGGCAGTCAACTTCAACATCTTCTTTTCTGCCATGTAACTCATCGAAAAGGTATTTTATAGGTTGTCCTTGTTCTACACACTTTATTTGTTTGAATCCCAATGCACAATGAGTGCAAGGGTATACATTTACTGCAATCAGGCATGTTAATTTTGTCGTCATTCCGGTCTACTCAAGGGGCATTTTGTTGTCAGGAAAAAAGAACTAATGCACCAATTGGTGCTGGAAAAATATCTAGTTGTGAAATTTAGCAAATGGCATAAAATTCGGACAATTTTTTTCCGGATACTGGATTTTTTTGGCAAGTGATTTTTTTTTGCAATAAAATATTTTGAGTTGGTGGCAAATAAATTAAGTCGGTCGGGTAACCAGAAACAAACCTATTTTTTGTTTAGGCCTAAATGAAGCTGCTTAATCTAAAACTCTTTCGACACAACGATGGTCATAAATATAATGAACAAAAACGACGCGGAATGCGAGAAAAAAAAATAGTCCCCTACTGCTTGTGAACCATAGTATTAATAATTTTAAATAATGTGTATAATTTCCTTATTTCAGTTCTCACCAATCATATACTTTGCTTGCATATTTCTTGAATTATCGCAGGATCCATTTTTTTCCAGATGGACGGAAAGGCATTCACATTATTTCTGGTTTCATAGGAACCACATGTTTTGTCCGACAAAAAATAAAAGAACATTGATAATCACCAAGTTTCATTAATTTAGCTTGCATATTTCTGAGTTAGTGCACGATCAAGTCAAAAAGAGTGGCATTTTCACTGTTTTTGCTGCCATGGTAACCATAATGTCATTCTAACAGAAGAAGTACATACTAACTTAATGTCCCTCTATCAATATAGGAAGCTTTTAAACCTTTTTGAGCTATGCCTGGATCATTTCAATAAGTTTTATCTTATTTTTTTAAGCCATCTTTGTCAGAGAAATCATGTGCATAATCTTCTAAGGGCTCTTTATCAACATACCAAGTTTCAACAACCTAGCTTGCATACTTCTTCAGTTATTGAAGTGTACAGTTTTTCCAGACCCACATAGACATGCAGACAGACGGTCGGAAGGGTAAACATATACCAAGTTTCATTAACCTAGCTTGTTATATTTCTTCAGTTATTGAAGTGTACAGTTTTTCCAGACCCACATAGACATACAGACAGACTGTCAGAAGGGTAAACATATACCAAGTTTCATTAACCTAGCTTGTTATACATCTTCAGTTTTTGAAGTATACAGGTTTTCCAGACCTACATAGATATACAGACATTCAGACAAAGAGTTAACCTTTATTCCCCTGCAGTGAAATCGGTAGTGGCCTTACAACAGCACCACAAACAGATGCCAATGCTTGTAAGAGTATTTCTCAGTCAGTCAGGCAAGAGGGATAACTATCAAAGCCAGAGTTATGGTCCTTGCTACACATAATTATGCATACTGTCACTGGTAACATAAGCAATAAGTTTCATGAGAATATCTTGACATGTTATTGAGTTATATCAAAGGTTAAACGTTTTTGCATGACGCTGATGATGATAATAACAGCGACACCAAGGCTTTGACTACACCTGAGCTTTTATCTCTTAAAATGGACAAGGTTAACAACAATGCCCTTTCCCTTACCTTTTTTAGATTTACATCTGAGTGGAGATGATGGTGGTGTGGTTGATGATGTGCCTGAGTCTGACTCTGACATGAACATCTGACCCGCATGCTGCCCTGGGCTCTGTTGACCCTTATACACGTCTGAAATGTACAAACCAGTTATGTTACATTGAAAATAAACATAGAAATGCTGTTCCATTTTGTATTTGACGAAAAAGTCTTAGTCTGCACTCTTAACATTTACCTATATAAGATATTGAAAATGAAAGCTATTTCAATAATGAACTGGTCAGTTAAGGTCATTACATATTCAGACAATGAACTCATAATAGCGTCTGCTACAACATAAGAAAGTTTTTGTAGGTAACTGAACTGCACATCATCACAGGCTATTTTATACTTGTACGGAAAAATTAAAGATGTATTTGAATTTGTCTCTTAGCAACCGTAATGATTTGCAAGAAGCAAAATGACAATATTTGATGAAGCTCTAAACTTGACAGGGAAATTTTAATGGCTTCTTCAACAAGCCGACTAGAAGGTACAGGAATATGACCTTCTAATTAGAAAAGAGAGGGAAACATAAAACACCAAAGCTGGTGATGATTTACTTCACAAGAGATTTGCAAGAGGTTTTTGTTCTCAGAAGAACGAGTTCTATTTATGGCCAATATTTCTGCAGACATCTCCGGATGAGGAATTACATCCTGCCTTAAAAGGAGACTTTTTATATCTATTTTATTTTATTTTTGTCGACTGAGAAATGAGATCACAAAGTATTTAGACTCAATTAAAACTTAACAAGGGAAAAATCTGCCTGCGTATTTGAAAGTAAAATAAGGAAAATGCTCGACATCTTTGCAGAAAAATTACACGATTTCTTTTCTGAACATATCGAGTTATTCTGACACAAGGAAAGAATAACCTGGTTTCACTTTGTCAAAACCTGGTTAACAATATAAATGAATTTGATACAAATTCTGTAATAATATCTTGATCCAACAATATTGTAGCATTTAGGTACAGAAATTAATAACCCTTTAATGTGGAATAGAAATATGCGTAATATATCTTTAGTATATCAAAAATTCTTTTCCTTCACAGAATTGCTCCTATTTCCTTAGGACAGTATTACGGAGCTCACATCACTTTTGATGATGAAATTTAGGCCCAAACGAAGAATGTCAATTCTAAACCAGGAGTTTTTCGTCTAATACAAATGGAGCCAGTCAACATACGACTTCAAAGTTCTGCACAAGCCAGGAATGTATCATTAAATAGCTGCCATTCAGGGGTTAATATTTCTCTCTAGCCTTCTATCAATTTACTGAAATATAATAGTAGTAACTTTCAAGTAAAATGTTATTACAGTAAACACCAGTCTCAATTTCCGCATTTCCAAAGGAATAAAGGCATTCCCCTCAGAACCACACACCGTACATTAAGCCCAGGGATAATCCGTATCATTTATCCGCATCATTTATATGATTACACTTCCAGCCTAATGTTGCTATTACCTATTTTCCAAGCGTCATTTTGTCCATACTGCCAATAAAAGCCATGAGCATTACCAACATTAGCTCACCTTTTTTTAATCAAAGTTAAATTCTTGTCTTACATTTTTTGGACCAATTCGGAAAGTGCAGTTGCAGAACTGAGCTCCATAAATGATACAAACAGAAATACTAAATTAGATAAAAATTCAGTTTTTATTCAAGGCGTAAATATTCATTAAAGCCCCAATTTCTTAAAACTTCTTAATTCCGTTATAACATGATTAAGGTAAGCTCACTTTCTTTGTTTGGATCTAATTTGTGTAATATTTACATTCTTATGAGCTTTTGGACTTAATATATAAATTATTTTTATGACAACCCCCGATAAGTAATTTTCGTTTAGTAAAATCAAGATTAAATAGAAATATTTTTCTTTATAACATAAGCTCCTTAAGCTTGTTACACTAAGGAACATTTGAGAAATTAATGAATGAATGAAGATAAAATCATCACACATCACATGCTATTGTCATGAAAACTGACGAGATATTTCCTTAACTTGTGTTCCTTACATTGTATGAAAAATGAAATCAGATTATATTAAGATTACGAGCCTATTGACATTAAATGCAGAGCTTGATAACATGTGGTCTTAATAACGTCAGAAGAATTGCTGCAGAAAATAACGATTTTGTGACTTTGATACTCGGAAGATGTTACAAGTCATGCTGTAGAATGTTATCTTCTTAACCAAAGTCTTGACACAGTTTTAAAGCTCGGTGCAAACTGCATTTCATCACCTATCTTAACGACCTTCAACTCGATAAGCTTTTATATAAAATGTGCCGTAATAGACTCGTACTACAAACAATGAACATAACGAGAAAATCTGGTTAAAGAAAAAAAACTGTATAATACTGGTTAAATCTTTGATTTGGTCAAGGTTAGCCAAAGTGTTTATTGATTGGTCAAAATTTATCAAAAAATAATTATTGACCAATTAAATCATTTTAAAGTGCAAAGCCAAAAATGGTCAACTTATCCAAGTTTAATATAATTGACTGTAGGGAACTGCTTAACTTAGGACGAATTTTGTATAAAATAACATTGAAGGTATTTCAACAAAATGATAAAAGCTTATTTAGGTCTGCGGAGGTCTGTTAGCCTGAGCCCCGAGAGTGACACAAAAGTTTCTAAATTAATATATAAAATGATATTCATAGGTAACACCTAGTTTTTACTCATGACCTAATGCAAGATTATTTCTGATGCAGACGTGGGATAAAAGCATATGCTTCTAACGAAGAACTTCTGGTAGTTTGTTTTCCTGCTTGTGTGCAGATGTGGGAGTGGGTTGGGATTATCAAACAAGACTTTTGCCTCAAGGTTCTCCCATTTCAGGGAGTCAGAATCCCTGTATGTTGTGTATGCAAGGGTGACTTATCCGTTTCGGCCACTTAGTCTCCAGTATGTTGTGTATGCAAGGGTTTCTTATCCATTTCAGCCACTAAGAATCTCTTGTATTTTGTGTATGCAAGGATGACTTAAGACAGTTACCTGACCATTAATTAAAAACAACAACACCTGAATGCAATAAACCTGTCTTAGAACAACTTTCTTATTAATGTCATGTGACACATTTTGTAACATGACACATTTTAGCTTCTTTTTAGCGATTGCTATGTTCCGTTTCGTTACCTGGTCTCATGGCGACATGTGTGGCTGTGTTGAAGTGAGCGGGGAGGGGCTGGTGGGCGGGGGGAGGTTGACAGAATGGCGCCAAGTAATGTTCCTTGGACGCATCACATCCTGATGAGTGCTGCGAGGCCAGGTACGCTGAAACATTTATAAGAGGCATAGATAAAAACACACGCACAATTTTGTCATTTTCACACAGCAAAATTCGCTCTGCGGCGACATTGTACACTGGGGTGTACTAATGACACAAGGACATTGATGAAGATGAACGTATGATTATATCTAGATAAAGAAAATACTGTGTGACCATAAAGCACCGGAGGATTTTTGCAACGTCAGTTACTCGAAAATAAGACAACAGGCTAGATGGTAACGTAACGAGTGAAACACTGTGCACTATTATGTAAAAATAATCTGGCAAGACATCAGTTGCGCGCATATCATTATGTAAGAGGGAAATTGATGCCAAATGATGCACAATGTCATCATTGTATTGCAAAAATGAAATGGAATTCCGAAACATGTCAAACAATTCCACTAGCAATAATGACACAAATGATAAAAGAGTTTGCTTGGCTTTTCTGTACCTACATTTTTATTGTGGTAAGGTAACTAGGTTTTCGCTTTTTTTTTACTTCCTAATCACTTCATTCCGAAAAAAAAAAAACATCCAAGAGGAAAAAAACAACTTTTGGTAACGGATCGGTGGGTTCTAAAAGATTAACAGGTAAAAATATCGTGCTTTCAGCACCTTTATTTCATAATTCAACATGGCATCCATCATAAGAACCATTGTTTTAGATATTATTCATCCTTTTTAGTAAATTTAAATAATTGTATGACTTTTGGTAAATCTTATATTGGAATAAGCGTGCACCTTTAAAACAACATTCAACCCAAATAATCAAACTATTGCTTAATCAATTTTTATCTTTTTTATAAATAACTATTGACGAAGTATTACCGGGGTAAGTCACTAAAGACACTACTACTTTGTTCTACTTCTGGACACAACGCCTACATGCAATTAACAATTACATCGGCAATGCGACCCCAGAAATAGACTGAAAAACCCAATTGCTAGAAGCGGATGTAATTCAACGATCAAGCAAATGTGAAATGAAGTTTCTTTCTGCAGAACAGACAAGAAAAACTGCCTTTTTCTGCAGAACAGACAAGAAAAACTGCCTATCATTTTCCAGAGACACAATCATAAATTCTTCTTCATGAAGGTTTACAAGCATTCAAGCATGATCAATCACAATTTAAATTGTTTTATAAATGTCTTTAAAACTATGTCTAATAAAAATTGCCATGCACTCAATAACTTTAACTGTAACATGAGTATCGTGTCAATTTTTACCTACTTGATAGAATAAATTTCAAGCCACAAAGTCAATCAATCAATTATCTGTTTTTGCTTGTTCTGTAACTCTAAATGCCAAAGAATTTATCTTATACAGAACATCAAGAACTGAAAACAATTAATCCCTACCTTCAATGAATCCATAAAAAAGAGCCAATTCATAACAAACTAAAGCTACTGTTCAGTAAAAAAACCCATTGATGATCATGTTTATATCAAACAGAGGGAAAAAAAAGCTTGTACATGACATTGAATTAAGAAATACTTCGAACCTTTCGATTCTATTTCACAATTTGGACTTCTTATGTAAGTAAAATACTGTTTTGAGTGATGCTTTTAGAAAAAATAAATCCAGCACAAGAGACATATATCCACGAATTGATATTGAGACATGGATATGCATATCCACGAGATTATTTAGAAACATGGAGTGGCATATCTACATGATTATATAGATGCATATCCACGAGTTCATATAGAAACATGCAGATGCATTTCCACAAGATTATATAGAAACATGGAGATATATATCCACAAGATTATACAGAAACATGGAGACATATCTATGATACAATATGGAAACATGGAGATGCATATCCACAATACTATATGGAAACATGGAGATGCATATCCACGAGATTATATGGAAACATAGAGACGCATATCCACGATACAATATGGAAACATGGAGATGCATATCCATGAGATTATATAAAAACATGGAGACGCATTTCCATGATACTCTATGGAAACATGAAGATGCATATCCACAAGATTATATAGAAACATGGAGACGCATATCCACCATACTATATGGAAACATGGAGATGCATATCCATGAGATTATATAGAAACATGGAGATGCATATCCACTATACTATATGGAAACATGGAGATGCATATCCATGAGATTATATAGAAACATGGAGATGCATATCCACTATACTATATAGAAACATGGAGATGCATATCCACGATACTATATGGAAACATGGAGATGCATATCCACGATACTATATAGAAACATGGAGATGCATATCCACGATACTATATAGAAACATGGAGATGCATATCCACCATACTATATGGAAACATGGAGATGCATATCCATGAGATTATATAGAAACATGGAGATGCATATCCACTATACTATATAGAAACATGGAGACGCATATCCACGATACTATATGGAAACATGGAGACGCATATACACGATAATATTATGGAAACATGGAGATGCATATCCACGAGATTATTTAAACATGGAGACGCATAACCACGATAATAAATGGAAACATGGAGATGCATATCCACGAGATTATATAGAAACATGGAGATGCATATCCACGAGATTATATGGACACATGGAGACGCATATCCACAATACTATATGGAAACATGGAGATGCATATCCACGAGATTATATGGAAACATGGAGACGCATTTCCACGATACTATATGGAAACATGAAGATGCATATCCATGAGATTATATAGAAACATGGAGATGCATATCCACTATACTATATAGAAACATGGAGACGCATATCCACGATACTATATGGAAACATGGAGATGCATATCCGCGAAACTATATGGAAACATGAAGATGCATATCCACGAGATTATTTAAACATGGAGACGCATAACCACGATAATAAATGGAAACATGGAGACATATAACCACAATACTAATATGGAAACATGGAGATGCATATCCACGAGATTATATAGAAACATGGAGATGCATATCCACGAGATTATATGGACACATGGAGACGCATATCCAAGATACGTTATGGAAACATGGAGATGCATATCCACGAGATTATATGGACACATGGAGACGCATTTCCACAAGATTATATAGAAACATGGAGACATAGAGATGCATTTCCATAAGATTATATTCAAACATGGAGACATATATCCACAAGATTATATAATTAAATGTTAAATTAGGTTAAATGCATTCAATGATCTTTAATTGGGCAAGGACAGGCATTATCTTCAATTTGTAGGATTGTTTGGTTTGGCACGCATTGTTCTGCCATTGAACTCGAGCAGTCAATCAAGGTCATTTTTGAAGACGTCACATTTTCATTTTTCGAATGTGCAATATCTTATTTGCACCAAGCGTACTCCTTAAACCATGATTAAGGAAGTGCAAACATCATACTTTCCAAATTAGACGAATTATAGTAAAGATAACATGAATGAAAGTCACTGAACTTGACAAGGATGAACAAGAGCACCTTGCATTGAATGCCGAACGCTGGTCTGTTGTAGATTTGTAGGCTATCAAGGTGGGTAACTCAACATTTATTAAAGCTACAGTTGCGGCCCTTGCTTAAACATGTGAGTATTGTCTTTGGCAATATTAGACTGAGTTATAGTCAAGGTTCAAGTCTTTGCTCGAAAATGCCAGCTATGACAATATCTTTCTCATAAAAAAACAAACCAGCTAAATTTTACAATTATGCTTCTTCAGCAAAGTCAGTAACTAAATGATAAGAGTAAAAAAAGGGAACGACAGATAGCATACTCGCTTCTTAAATAAATAAGAACATAATCAATCTTTAATATTTCTACTTGTAACTCCAGGTGGTGTCAGCATACCTTGTAATCTGAGCTTGTCATCTGGGGACTCAAGGTCACTTGAGACACCGCTGTCACTGTCTGCGGGGCTTGGCGGTAATACTGCTGAAACAAAAACAACAACGTTATCATCATCATGGTTATCATCATCACCATCATCATCATCATCATCATCATCATCATCATCATCATCATCATCATCATCACAACCACCACCATCATCATCATTATCATCATCAACAACAACAACAACAACATAAAACAACATCATCCTCATCATGCACTATTTAATATCACTTATTTTATTTGTCAATAATAAGCAAATCTGCTACTATTTTTGGTAGCCCTAGCCCTATTTAGATATTAGAACCCAAGAGCAAAAAACACAGAAATTGTTGGAAAGTTCACAAACTTCACTTTCTCATTTTAGATTCTGTGACTGATTATGTAATTCAGAGACACAAAATAGCACTTTAAATTCTATTAAACATGAAGAATAACAAGCTCTTTTTTCAGGGAATCAACAGGCTCTTGAACAAGTGGTTTTCTATAATTACAGCCCTATTCATAGAAAATTAAATTATCTTTATCATCATGTCTGGGATATAAAAATAGCTCCATTCTCACTATTTTTTGCATGTTTCTCACATCTGCAAACAGCAGATACCAGTTAGTTTCCATGTTAAAGTCTGGTGTTGAATGTAATCATAAAAATTTCATGAGCGAACTTAATCGTTTGAAGGAATTTATTTCCTGTTTTCCCGAATATCCGCATTCTTTGCTCAGTTATTCTATCTGAAGCGGACATTATTGTAACTGCAAAAAGGTTTTTTAATGTTTGTTTTTTTAATGATTTAGGCACCTTTACATACACTTGTATGGGAGCTTGTTTTATATACACAAGCAAAGCAGTATTCTTTTTAAATAAATAAACAGTCGTAAAAACATAAATTGAATGAAATATTTGTAAAATCATTGCCTTCGGCGACAAGATCCATAAATTTTCTTATATAACAATGCAGATTAAACAAAGTGTGTCAGGGGCTTAAATTAAGATAATAAAATATGGCCATTCAATGACGATGTTTAATATACATTCCTATGAAGTAATAATGGACGATTGCCAAGTCTATATCCACCTTTTTTTTATCGGAAATCATTTTAATCATTTCCTTGTAACCACTAGACCTTCAACTTCCATAAGGTGATACCTGATATCAGATTTCATGGTAAACAATCTACTTACATACGCGCCCAACTTCACGCCAAACTTAAAAAGGTCCTATCTCGCCTTGTGCCGATACTGATTTACAACCATTTTCTTGTTTGACTGATATAAAACAAGCCAAATTTTTGCTATTCTTGTCATTTAATCTTGTTTGGCGGAACAGGAAATTTAATGCATAGGCCTTTGTTAAAGGTCTGAAAGGAAGGTATTTGCAATTTGTAATTTGATAGAGGCCTACGTTTTTCGTCAGTAAAGTCACTTAAGTGAGTCCTAAATTCGTACAATATCGGTTAAATCAGCATATGCATATCAGAAGTCAGTACAATATTATAAAATATTTCAAATAAATGTTTTAAAAAGACGTATTAAGAAAGCCCATGTGTGGCCTATCACACGCATGCCAGAGGCATGTGAGCTAAGGTCGAAATGACAATCATTACGGTCAGTTTAAGCAACACAATTAATTACCACAATAAAACAAATGACAGAGAACATTCGCCATACAGAGGTTGATTAGTATATGCGAATATATTCACATGGAAATATGACTTGCTTCAATACCAGAATAGTTGCAGTCTAATTAATACCAGCACTTGTACCATGTTTTCTTTGTTTTATTGGGTGGGGCTTAACCATTCAGTAACTTACATGTGGATTAACCACAACGCTAATCATGTATTCCACTGCATACTAAGTTACAGAACATTTTCCTTAACAAAATGGTACAAAACATTCACCATACCGACTACCCGCGTCATTGAAATTAAACACTTGCACTGAAATGCTCGTTTATAATTTCAATTACTTCAATAACGCAGGTTGTGGGTGCGGTATCTATTATAATATAAGCATATGCAAAGCAAGAACAGAATTTAATTCTGATGTTTAGGTAATAAACATTAACATAATCACATGCAAGGAAGCCCCGGCCTTCAATTGACGTAACAAGGACAGCATTAAATGCTGATGTTCAGAGCAGCCTACAGGTAACGAGCATTTACCATAATTCCTTCCACAGGTTTAATGGTGGCCAATAACCGAGCTAATGGATGCTTATGTACCGCCTCCTCTCCTATAGCAGTAGCGACTTAGAACTATGTAAAAACCTATAATGTCAAACTCAACCTATATAATAGTTTCTCAAACAGAAACTTTTTCTTGAAACATAAAGAAAATAATCTTCACAAACATGTCCAAGCTATATGACACATTTTACTTTACACATTTTACTTAACTACGAAAAATGAGAACTTCCCTGCACTGATGACATAAAAGAAAAGATTAAATTCAACCTACATGGACTAGGCAAGCAGTATATACCAGTCAAAGGCAACATGTAGATAAAATATCAGGTACATAAGCACAAACCAGCCATACCAAGTTATCAATGATAATGACTAATTCCCCACTCACAAGATGTCAAACACTTATATCATGTAAAGACGTCCAAGCATATATTTAAAGCTAATAAATTATTGCATACACAAGCACGTACCGTTAGAGTTGGCATGCTGGTGAAGTAGGCCTTGCAGGAAGGTCTTGCTCTCTGTTCCCGCACTCGGGGACTCCATACACAGAAGGGCCTCCGCGGCCACCTGCCGACCGTTCCGCTGCTGCTGCTCACACGTCTCCACTGAAATTACACAACAAATAACATTCTTATCATCAAGATCTTAATAGTTGAGGTGTTCTAGTGGTTAATGCATCTGCCCTTAACCACAGAGTTTCTGGGTTTGATACAAGCAAGGGAAGCCCTAGTTTTAAGAAGTCTGATTAATACTAAGTGACATGAACAAACAGCCAAGAACTAAATGATAACACTTGGTTGTCACATTTCAAACCTCTGTACATTTAATTTTGAAAAGAACAATGTTTCTGTACTTCAAAGGATTCAAAACAGGAAAGGTAGGTAAGATAGGCTTTTTTTATAAGGCTTTTTTTTGTACTTTATTGTCATCATTGGAGAATGGCATTTGAAATCTTCAGTATAAAGCTTTTTAAACAACATATTATTATTATTTAAACACACACACAAATAGAATTTTTTCAATTTTATTTTATCCAATGAACAATAAATATGGTATGGTCTGTTCCTTTTTTGTAGGGTAACCCAAATCAGAAGTAAAACGGTATGGTCTGTTCCTATGTTGTAGAGAAACCTAAACCAGAAATAAAATGGTATGGTAAGCCCCTATTTTGTAGGGAAACCCAAACCAGAAGTATCTTTCTTTAGGCCTTGAACAAACATGAAACAACAACTATCCTTTCCAAAAAGTAAGACTAATGACATTGTACTTTAAGCAAAATAAATATTTCATCAGTACTATTAAACTGTCCAATATAAGACATAATACATTACTGGTTTTATATGCTTCCCATATGCCCGCTAGAAAACATTCCATATATAGAGGACTACAAAGCTAGTTGTTTTTCCTAGTGATGAAACTCTTACCATAACAAGGTTTTGTCACATTTAATCATCATAATAATTCCACAAACTTCATTCCAAATAAAAGTACTTTGGTGAAAGAAAATAGCTTTTCACAAATTTGAATATGTGCCCTTAGATGAGAATTTGTTACTTTTATACTAGGGTTCCAGATGTTAAAAACGCCTTCTGTTCAGTTAAGGCTCACAATAGCTCATGTTTGCTCGCTCGCAATGTATTTATGCGCTTCAATGCAACAGTGATAGAAAGCAACAGTAAGCTTATGTGAGCGACTATTCAACTCAGGACAGATTATAGCCAAACTAAAGCAGGATGTCACCAGAAATGAAAATGGACAGGAATCACCTTCAGGAAAGATAAACCCGTCAAAGAAACTGCTATGTAAGAACAATCATTCGACACTTGCTTTGAATTAAGTGGAGTTATTGATGTCTGGCAGGGATTAGACACAGAGATGTCACCTTGTGGTCTCTGGTACAGAAGAAGCAACAAACTCTCTGACGAAGATGGTTCCATTCATCATCCTTTATGACAAGGGTTATTATTTTGCAGTAATGGTGAACGCCATGAATGAAATAAGACAACTAAAGGAGATCAAAACTAAGGTCATGAATATTTTGCACTAACGATCCTGCCCTACATCATATTGTGGTCCTTAATGAACTTGAAATTGCCTCTTCAAATAGAAAATAACACAGAATATTATTTATAACCATGTGGTGACCATGTGCATGATAAACAGCAGACAATAAAACAATCTTTTTCATCTGCAGCTTTCAAAGACCTTATTGCCATTAAAGGTGTCATTCATTTCCTCAGCATCAGAGATAGACATCAAAACTTATTAACGAACAACACGCAATATTCTCTATCCATAACCCCTTGGACAACAATCTTAAACATAAACCATTAAAAATTTGAAACCATAATAACCCGACAAAACTGCTGACGTTTTTTTCTGTATTTATGTGTCGACAATCAAGATGCCGCTAAGTAGTAAGAGGCCGACCCTTGTAAACTAAGAGGGCCCTTGAAGTTAAGGAAATAAAACTTCATGTTTCCTCGAGAACTTCCTAACTTCCTTGTACAAGTTCCATCTTAGAAGGGCTTTTAAAAGGAAAAAACAAGTATGTTGTACCTACTTCTAAAGTGTGAAATGGAAACATACGCGTTTTTTGTAGTGCTGTTATATTCAATGACATATTATGGATGTAGAACAATTATTTCCATCATTTGTTGTCAAGGACTGAGAAAAAATCATAGTCTTAGAGACGTTTGCCATTGCTCCCTTTTTACAAGCTTTTAATTAAATTTTACAATCCTCATCAAACTTGTGTACCATAATAACTTGTCACAATGCTTACTCTTATGCCAGTATATGCAGCAGATGAAATATGCGAACAAAAACAAGTTCCGGAAAACTAAAAATGATTCATCCTAGAACCATCATACCCATAGTCCCGCCTGCATTTAGTCTGCATCCTTAGATGTCCCACTCTTCTGAAGACTATGTCAAGATTTTAGTAGCAGACCTGGGAGGTAGGTATTAATTATATTAACACTTTCTTTCTACAATAATGCAGATGATCGGCATTGTTCTTTTAAATGACTGCAGAGGATGGTACACCAAATGGCCATCATATTTTGATGAAAGAGTTTTATGGTTTCCAGAAATACAATATTACCGCTGGGGATGGGATTTGTGTATAGGAATATTGCGAAGCACGAGTGTAAAGCAACATCCCATTCCGACAAATTGACAAGCTGTAAAACGCTCTCTCCCCATTACTCTGTGTGACAAGGGTAATGCGACATAAAGAGCAAGTTAACATACAACCTGGAGGTATAAAAAATGCAAGAATATATATATTTTCCACAGACATGTCTTCCTCATCGTTATTTTCCATTATTCATATAATCAAGAAGAAATATTTCAGGCATTAAACAAACACATGGATCTGATCGCGGGAATTAAGTGGAACAAAGCGAGGACAAGACATTTGAGACAATAATGAAAAATTATATATATTACCAGTTTACCATTAGTATTTCCATTAACAATTCTTAAGTTACGTCTAAATTGCTACCACAATAGCTTGATGGGAAATTTTGACAAAAGAATTCTGGTACATCAATATTTTCATGAAAGAACTACAAAAAAGCATATTTCTGGAGCGTTTATGAGTTTTCACTGTCCTTGGAATGTTCAACTGACTGCTTTACGAGTGTGACATAAGTATCATGACAACATGAAATCTACAGTCATCTGGTAGCAATGAATAGCTAGTCGGAACATGCCATTTTTACGGAAGACGCAATTCCTAGTTCCATTCTCACAAAAAGGACATCCACATTGCTCTAAGCTGGGAATCTACGACAAAAATATGTCAGGTACTGAGAGCAATAATCAGAACCGGATTATAAAACCATTGCGACAATGCAACTGCTGCAGTAACTGAAAGCACTTACAACGATGGGAAAAGTATGGAAGAATTGCCGCCCTGGTTGAAAGTAATAACAGTAAAACAGTAATATTCTCGTCTATTATTATATAAAGTCCTTAAAATGAAGCGAATGTTGTAGTACTCTTTGTAATAATGATGACAGATTATTCTTAACTTGTAGGAAGGCTTACAATTGATTACCTCGCTCTTCAATGCAATACCTATTAACACTCTGTAACTATTTCTTACAAACATGAAAATGTCCAAACATAACACAAATGAGAGCATAAATCGGAGCAACATGACGAACATCTCAGTTAAACGACAAGCAAACTTTAAACTGAAGTTATGATAAACGTTATGGGCTACAGATTGCTCCTGAGAAGAGAGGGCATAATAAATGCACCAGTAATACTCGTAATGCGCATTAAATTATAAGGCGTGTCCTCGGCACCTTTAACCAAAAACAGACTTCCGTAAACACCTAGTTAACAGTCAAGAGTAAATTTCATCACCCTAGTGCAAGAACTTAATAATTGCAAACAGAAATATAAGCATTTATTGAGTTCTTACATGAAGTGACAAAACTGTTGCTCACATCACCAAAACAGCTAGCAGTAAATTGAGTCAGGAATGTTTTGTGCTAGTTTGTCCGACCAGGTACAGGAGAAACATATGGGTCAGGGACAAATCATTAAGTAAACAATACACCCACATCAGTATGATCTATCTACCCTGCCAAGGACGCTCCACCAGGAATCTCTTTCATCATGTACTACAGTAATGACAAGTAATTTCCACAATTAGGAAGCTAGCAACTTGCAATTACTTGACCACCGATACCACTCATATTGTTAACACACTTTCATACCAATGGACACAAGAAGTTGCAGTCACACTGACATTCCTACTTGCCGAAGAAAGTTTTGTGCAAACAATTGTGAACTTCCTTCAATATATTCAGAATACTTTGAAAACCCATTTGGCATCGCAAAATATTAGGTACTCTTAGAAAGAAATTTAATTGTTCACACATCCAGTACACCAAGTTCAGGATGTTACCCCCACAATAACTGACAAAGCCTATCCTGAACATTGACATAATTTTTCTTTTCTGAATCTGCATTAATTGCAACCAGATGGCCACAAGGAAATCGACAGTAAAAGTTCCTTCCCATCGCTAGCAGTGCTACTGAAAGTGAGTAGTCACATCTTTTTCATCGGCACGTGAAGTGACACATTTTCTTGGCATTCATGGTCCAACAGGCCCAAAAAACTAGGTGGTCAGACAATAATAACTTGTGATAATACATGTGTACCTATGATGAATTACACCGATATCAACACCTTGTGACAATCAACATAGGAAATAGGCTTGCTTGGAAGTAATTACTGCCGAGTGGATACAGGTTTATTGGTTCCTATCATTGCCCTGAAACTAACATCGGCAAATTACACTAATTAGTACAATTAGTATGAATCAACAGTGAAACAATGTCAGACCAAAAGTTCATGCAACTGTGGGAGGCAAAACATGTAATATTATTGAAGTTTATAAGGAGTCGCCAACTTTTCAAAGCTAGCCCTTTTTATTTTGAGCTATCAATCCAAATAGATGAGCCCATATACAGAACTGTCTCCAGATCAACATACAGACTTTGTCTGAATGACAAATCTGGGATTGGTTTCTGAAATGTAAGCTTGTATTTCTTGAGACAATATATTGAACAGAAATAGACCTACTTATGCCCAAAATGTCTTGGCAGAATGAGCGAATAAATTGCGTTTTGAGACATTTGTACAAAATACAGAAATTAGAAGAAGTCGAATAAATTCTCAGAACAAATAATTTTTGGAATGAAGGAAATGTACAATGAACAAGCTTCCGCCAATAGAGTTCTGCAATTTTTCCAATACCATATAAGGAAAGTAGGTTGTTTTTTGCCATGTTCCTGGAGAGATCGTACTGAAGCACCCAGACATTTGTATTGATTATTGATGACGCCTCATGTATAGGTTCACTTCCTGCTTCCGCCTTCAGAGTGATTCCGAAACATCAACTCTTCAGCTGAGCTTAGTCTCGGAAAGCAATAAACTGTCTCTCACCTTGTAAACTGTCACAATTAATATAATTCTATGCATTTCCTGTCTGGACATGAGGCCACTCCATGTATTAACTAGTGATTATCTTCTAGAAGACCAAAAATCAAAATAAAAAATTCAAATTTTTATGGTGTTCAGCGCCAAATGCCTCGCAAACCCATCTATTACTCATAGTGTACGATTATGCGACACTCTAAATAACCACTTTATAAAACCAATTAATGACTGAATGGATGTTCAGCAGTTGTCTATATCAGAGGCTTTCTAAATGATTAAATGTGATTCCTACCAGGGATCTTATTGACGGAGGCATGAAATGTAAAAGATGGCTAAAAACAATAGAACTTTAACACCTTAACGTCACCAAGGTACTTGGAATTGGCCAAAGTCATAGTCATATTTTTCAAATGAATTCAAACACTTCATCTAAAATCAAACTTTCTTATACTTATATTACACTATAATAAACAGCATGCCCCTTTTTAATGTACCCCATTTATCGTGTTTACCAAAATAGAAAAACGTTGTAAAATTAATAATGAATGACATGCATTATGTTTTGAAGAATTAACTCAGAATTGAACAGTTCCAATTCGGCAAATTTAAACCGTAACATGACATTTTTAACGAAACAAGATTGCAAAGGCTTTCAATGACTCTAAATACTGCTGTCGCAAAGTATGACAACTTGGAATGCTCTCAAGATCCTCACAAACAATGGTTATATTTAATTGAATATCTGCATTTTAATCGCAAACAGACATAAAACAACAGTCGCTTTGCCAGAAGGCATTCTGAATGGTTTTTTTTAAACATTTATAAACAAGCCTTAGCGTGACGGACATGATGGCATACCCTTCCATCGCCTAAGGGCCTGCACGTCACAAACGCTCGTGTTAAACATGATTAATATTTTTTCCTTAATCACACCTGCATCCCCACTTCCATTTATTTACTTAATTTCACTTTTATGGTCATGCTTCTAGGAAGGACTTCTTTCATTTCCTATTTTTCAATAAAGTTAGTAAACATATACCGCACATTATTTTTAACATGTCTCTGCAGGTTAGGTAATTAAAGCTCTTGTGTAGTGAATCGTAACTTAAATAAACGATTTGGTTAACCAAGTTCATCTTCATTATCACTTATTTCCAGCTAAAACGATGACGTTTTGAAACACAAGATAAACCATTCCCCGTAATATCTAGTACATCAATTGACTGTACCAAACTTCAGCTGTTACCAAAACTGAAGTATACCCCCATAGTGTAAATTGGAATTCATCATTTATAACAACCAACCAATAGAAAATTACCATCTTTCATTAGCAAAAAAATAAAAATAAAACAGTAAAAAAACCCATGTCAACACTGAAAGATCAAAAAACTATTTTTTTGGAAGAGGGTCAAGACTTCTAGGGTTAGGTGACAAATTGGGGCAGGGCAGATCAGTGGGGGTGGTGCAAGCCTCACCCTTTTCTGTTAGTGGTGAGACCAACCCCCAGCATCCCCAGTGTCTTTGCATGCATTTTCAAGAAACACAATCATGTATTTCCTAGTTCTATTGTAAGACAACAACAATGTAGGGTATGCCATTTCTCCCTGTGTTTTTTAGCGAAAATATCAGGCGACATGATTAAAATCAGGTGGGAACTAAGTCTCTAGTATATCACGCCATCACGCTGGTGACTATAAAGATTGTTGTCATATCGGCTTCCTATATTTTTTGTCTGCAAATTAATGAGAAAGTGAAACAAGTGTTAACGATATGTTTGCTTGACAGTTTTGTTTACCTGAACTTGAACTTTTGCATAGGAGACAACCTTGGTGATCTAGAAAGACAAAATGTCAGCTTAAGATGAAAAAAATTACCCTTTTCATAAAAAAGAAGGTTTTTATAAGGCGTGGTCTTCCAGTAGCGAGCTCGCACTGACCTTTTTGCCAGATCATATGACATCTGATATAATTCAATCTGGTAAAAAAAGGAACAGCGAGCAACCTGTCATGTTAGGCTATCAAAAGTTTAGGTTAGTGTCGCCACTTGGTACATGTTTTGAATTTTAATCTCAATAAATTGCAAAATGCAAGATGTTGTTATTTTACACAAAAAAAAGAAGGCACTTTGACATTTACAATCTCGAATGTTTTATGAAGGTCTGTATTACAGAATCACAAAGTTTCACCATATTAATGATTTATAACTAAAAATTATGAATTATAAACAAAAATGATGCTGTTAAACATTTTTAGTTCACTAAATTAGGGTTATGATAAAGTCTCAAAACAAGAACACTGTGGAGGTAACACCAAATGCTCGTCTGCTGTTTTTTTAACAGTCCAACAAGGGGCCTTAAAGCTGCACTCTCACAGATTAAACGTTTTGACAACTTTTTTATTTTTTGTCTTGGAACGAGCCATTTTTTTGTGAAAATCCATGGAAACCAGTTATATAAGACTGCTGACAAAAAGTTAGATCGTAGATTTTTATATTTAAGTTAAAAAATGATGTTTTATGCATTTTTCTTAAACCGTTGTAAAAATGGTATATCTGTGAGAGTGCAGCTTTAACTCAACAATTGTTAAAGCCAGAGTTATGTACCTTGCTTTACATGTGCATAATGTCTCTGGAAACAGTTTCATCTGAATATCTGAATTCGTGTAATGCCCGAGGTTGAAATAAAAAAACACTATGGTGACACCGACCTTTGCCAACGACACCAAGACAATCACAATACCATAAACTGTTTCTACGAAAAATAGAATACTGTGAAATCATTAATGTTCGTGGGCATGAAATTTCGTGGTTTGCCGAAAAAAAAAAAAATTTCGTAGGTACTTGAATTCGTGGATTTTCATTTTTGAAAAAAAAAAAAAAATCGAAGATGTGATCGTCCTAGATCGTCTGCATAATATCCACGCGCTGGCCCGTGATTTCGGTCTTCTACGTCACTCGGTTTATGACACTCGCTAATGTGGTACGACAAGCCAATTAGTGCATATACCCATGTCACTTATCGATTTAATTTAATCGTAAGTTATACAGTGAGACAGGTTTCAACACTGTATACTGCGACCTCTGTAAAGAATATACTAGAGTATGTACGTAACAAGGCAATTGAAAAAGTGAATAAAGGGTTTATATTTCATGGGATCTTGAATTCGTGGATCACCCAACCCACGAAAACCACGAATATTAATGCCCCACGAACATTAATTATTTCACAGTAGCTCAAGATTTTTGTAACAGTGGGTCATAATGCTTATGAAATGCCATACATAACTCCAAAATAAAATCTGTCCGTAACATTCTTTTGCCTAATGATATAATTGGAAACAAGTGACAAAATTACTGGAAAATTTGTCAAATTTGTCTTAACAGATATGTACTTATAATATACTAGATAGTACATAAAAACACGGGTTATTTACAGGACAAAAATCAATGGAAAGCCCAGCTTTCAAGGTTTTGCCTTCTTTATAAATGCAAAATTAAATAAAAACAAGTATTTTCTTAGAGAAAATCTGCTATACTTTTATATGAACATGGGTCCAACTTCGACTTTCAGAATTTAAGGCCAATTTCTGAGAAAATGGGTACCTTTACACTAAAAAACAGGATCCAGGTTTATGCCTTACACACAAAAGTACAGAAATCATTGGGATTTTTGTCAACCCAGAAGAAAAACATACCGAAAAACGCATGGTATACATCAACAATAGTACGGATGTACTAATTATGTGTTAATTACCCATACAGGCAAATATTCCGCAAGGATTTTCGAGGGGGGGGAGGGATGAATATCCTCCAGAATTTAATATAAATGTATGTATATATTTTTTATTTTGCGTTTAATTGAGAAAAACTTTTATTGTTACATTTTAGTAACAATAATGAAATCCTAGTTTAAAAAAATGATTTAAAAAGTAGAATATGTATTTTTTAGTTAAATGCCCGTGCAGAAGTGATTTATAATGATATCTCCCTAGCTGAGGGTAAAGTGACCTGCTTTATTAAGCAAAATCCCCTGGAAAGCCTTCAATAAACATAGCATGTATGAAATAAATGACATCAATGATAAAACACGCTGAGAGTTTGTTAAAATCCCCTGGTTTTCTGAACAAAAGGGGAGGTCTCTAGAAATATGGCATATATTACTTTAACAACTTATCATTCTTCATCCTCGGAGGAATGGGGTAGGAGGGGCATTAATATGTCAAGGATATTGAAACCTCCTGTGCTGTGCTCATCTGCGCTGCGACATCCGCCCAGCATTTACCCGCCCACCAGCGGTACCACAGCTAGAGTAACAGTCGCTAAATGCCCCTCTAAACTTATACCCACTATTTCATCTACCAGAAAACAATTCCGAACAAAATAAGAAATTAAATAGTAAAATGATCTAAGTAATTGTTCCTTGTTTTTTGTTGTTGTTGTTTTTTTCAAGCAGGCTGATAATATTATTCTGTAATTGTATTTTAACTTTTTAAAGGGACTTTAAGTAGAATAATAGATATATTAAATATCAGGGGTTCTAACTGTCAATCCTTATAAATAGCAAGGGCTGACTGTTTGTATGAATATGAGGGTTTCATGCCAAAAAAACAAGGTAAAGGGGCCTTGATCTTCTTAAAATTGTCATTTTTATTCATTTCAAGGTACTTCCATTTGTTTTTGATGCACCTAACTACGCAAAAAACAATATTTTCAACATTCCTTTACATAAGACCTTAAATTAGCTCTCAATTCTGAATTAAATGCATTGTTTTCAGAATCTTAAAACAAACATATTAAGTGCACTGTGATGATGTATCTCTTTTAGAAATATTTAAATATTCAAGAAAATAAATTTGTATCTTGTTGACTCAAGTAACCATAGAATATATTTGTTATACAGTTCAGTATTCAATTTTTTTTAATAAAAATGACATTTTGACTTAAAACTGTTTAAGAAAACATAAATATTGCTTTTAAAATAAATAAATGATGTTAGCCATTTTTTCAACTTCATGTGATTAATATTTGCTTAATATCTGCTGAATATATGTTGTATGACTTTGTGTTTAATTGAATAAGAGATAAAAGTTCACAGCTTCTAGAGAAATTTAATAGAGCCAGAATATTTTTGTTTATCAATATTCAAGTTAATTACATTCACATTTTTCAAGAAAATGTAACATGATCTTATTAATGGAGGTGGTGTTTTTTTAACATATTTTAAATTTTCAGAGATTATCATTTAAGTATTTGGTATTAAATGAAACCTTCTTACATGCAATGATCTTCCAAACCATTCTTACAATCATAAATTAGTTATATTCTTATATGATGTTTTAGAAGAAGGATTTCAAAAGTAAAATATCATACTATTCATTTTAAACATGTAAAAGAAAAACGATTTAAAACCAACATAGTCATGTGTCGCCCAGTTTTTATGGTCACTTCAGTGTCAACAGCTGTAATCCTTCATCCGCAAATAGAAAGTGATTCATTATTTTTCTCATATGCAATTAATATAAGGTGTCTGGTCTATTTTGTCTATAAAAACAGAAAGAGTTATGCATATACAAAATCCACATCATGCAGCTGTAACATATCATTCATTTTTAATAGGATAGAATAATTATGTCAACCGAAAAGAAAATATAAGGAAATTTAATGTTAGCAACTTAACATTGAGACTTTGAAAAAACTTATTTTTAGGGAGCCTTAATGTACTTAAATTACTGACATAGGAATCTTATCCTTATATCAAATAAAAAGGTTATTTACACAACGTCTCGGGTTACAAACTGTGGGTGGAAGGCAGTACCATTACGACTGTATTACACCCAAATATAATAGATGTTAATTCTTCCCATAAATGCTCCATATCAATAAATCACCTGAATTTAAAATACTCAAAACAGGATATTCAGGAGCCGTCATGCGTGGGACATCTATTGAAGTTTGAATAGAGCAGATCCATTTTCATGAATTTGTCATCTGGTCGCAAAAAGTAGACTATTATATTGCCGCTAATAAAATAAACTTCCGAAAAAAATAAAGAGGAAATGCGTGGTGTATAGTGATCGTGCAATTCTACATTGTTCAATGGAAACTGTAATCCCTGATAACATTGCGTACCACTTCAAAACAACAGGAAATGAAATTTTTATGAGGAAACAAATTCAAGGAGGTTTTTTTCTGAAGTACATTGTTTCTAAACGCGATAACAAAGACAATGTAATATCAAGTATTACGCTTAGATTTGTATAAAAGTCACTCGAGGCAAACGGATAGGGTTTTTTGAGCTAACCATGATTTGAAGCGATTAGTTAACTTTATTAAACAAAGCAAATGACAAAACAATGCTACTGCCCAATTCTATTGTGAATTGTTAATTATTTTTACAAACATGCACACAATTGTGCAATTTGATTCATTATGAGTTTAAATGATAAAATGATGTTTTCTGCAAACAAAACATAAGTTTTAATTAACTGACTAATACAAAGTCTGTCATCTTTAATCTTACATGTACTGAAATTTGTTCATACGCAATAAAAAAATATATACATAATAAAATTATATACAGAGATTTATTGTTTGTTTTTTCCTTGTGATCACAAAAAGTAAATATTTCCCTTTTGGCTAAGACGATCATGAAATATAGCATTTGGTGCTTACTAAGTATAATACATTGCCAGATTAGATAAAAAGACAACAACGTTTTTACTGTTAATTATATACCTTAAAGGAATAAAAAAAAATGACAGATTTTTTACTTTATCAGAAAAGCATGCCAAATTTAATGACATCTTTTAAATTTTCCGAAACATTTATAAATCTCCAAAAAGCATATAATAAATCTTATTATAAAACATTTTTATTTAACATTATTTTCATAGTATTTTCTTTAAATAAACATTTAAAAAACCCTCCACATTATATTTACAGTAAGATAGTGTACTTGCACATCTAAGAACTTTAGTTTCCCTAAAATCATGTCATTAACCTTTGTTAAATTGCCTATCATGTCATTAACCTTTGTTAAATTGCCTATCAGCAAGATCTTAAATATATCTACTTTTCCATTAGTTATACTCGTCAACAAACATCTCCAATAAAAAAAAAAAAAATTATAAATCAAGAGACGAGCTTGAGGCTATCATTATAAATCAATAGTGTTTTAATTATAAATCAATAGTGTTTTAAAAATCCTGTTGAAAACCATCTAGTTTACCTCATAATTTGAACTTACTATGATATCTATTGAGCAAAGCTTTTTTGAATGTTTTTCCGCCATTCTGTTTATCTGGACATGACAGGTCAAGACCTTGTTCTGCTGCCCCTTCCTCGAGGTCAGGCTGAGCCACCACCATGTCATGACTTTCTTCCATATCACTATTTCTTCGCACTTTTGTTCTCTTCACAGACAAGTCCAAAATTGGCACATCCTCTTCCAGTTTCACCATTGGTTTGTAAGGCTCAACTGGTCTCTGAGGGAGGGCTAAGCGGTGGGGTATAGGCGTCGGTGGATGGTGGAGAGGTAGGTGCTGGAGCCCCAGGGGCAGGAAAGGGCGCGGCATGAGAAATGGAAAATGGAGGGCGTGTGGGTGGTGTAGGTACGGGGGCCCTGCGTGGAAGGCTTGCTCCATCTTCATCGGCGCTGGCACGGGCATCGCGGGCAGGTAATATCCAGGATCTACCTTCACTGACGAACCACACAGGTTTTTCATAAACATTTAACTACATCTACCAGTACTCCAAAGTCTGAAAAGATGCTTATCATCCCATCATCATTATCATGTCACTTAATTTCCTAGCTGAGTGAACATCTTAAAAGATGCATAATATTGGTTCATCATTAAAATTGATGTCTCTCCCTCTTTTTTATACAGAAACTCACAGCACTCCTTATTTGTCAAGTGTACGAACCAACACACTAGACAATGTATTTTTCCGATAACAGATCACAATTTCATTTTTTAAGAGCCCACTGTGCTTCTGCAAATTGCTTATTATAAATGATGTCGCTGATCAACACCAGATATATTGCATTGCAATATTAAAGATCCATTCAAATTAATTCAATGAAAAAAATCCAATAGATAGCGCTTAACAACACAGGCAATGTAATAAGTAATTGCAAGCGATAAATCGGTGAACTTCCACCTAGACTGGAGACCAGAAGTAAACTGTCATTCAAATACTTCCCACATTTATCTACAATAATCTTGAATCTTGATAGATATTCATACACCAATATTAACAATACACTGAACAGAAAATCTACACCAGCTCTACCACTGCAAAAGATTTAAATGTCTCAAGGTGTCGTTGAGCTAGCTTGATAAGCGACGACATGTTGTAACTGGTAACAATAGGCGTGCTCAAACATAGGAAGTGTTCCGTGAGGAACTGAGCTGGAACATTGTCACTTCACTGTCGAGCCACCAAGTGTGAAAATGCCACCTGAGTTAACTACTGCATAGGTAGATCACGAGTTACACAGTAGCCTCACTGTGAGCTAGCCTCTCTACTGCCCAATAGTTATGTGTATATATAGTCTCTGTTTAGAACAGATGCCAACCTCATTTTGAGCTTGACACTCTACTGACCAATAGTATATTGCCTCTCTTTAGCAGTTTTAGCTAGACTCTACTGACCAATAGTTAATTGTGTATCTTTAGAATATGTGTCATCCTCATTCTGAGCTAGACTCTCTACTGACTGTAACTGACCAACAGTATAGTGTCTTGTTTAGAAAATGTGTCAACCTCATTTTAAACTACCTCTACTGACAGTATACATAGCCTCTCTTAAGAATATGTGTCAAACTCATTTTGAAGTAGCCTCTCTACTGATCAAAAGTATATTGTCTCTTTTTAGAATATGTGTCAAACTCAGTTTTAGCTAGCCTCTCTACTGACCAATAGTATATTTCTCTTAATAGAATATGTGTCAAACTCAGTTTGAGCTAGCCTCTCTACTGACCAATAATATATTGTCTCTTTTTAGAATATGTGTCAAACTCAGTTTTAGCTAGCCTCTCTACTGACCAATAGTATATATTTCTCTTTTTAGAATATGTGTCAAACTCAGTTTTAGCTAGCCTCTCTACTGACCAATAAAATATTGTCTCTTTTTAGAATATGTGTCAAACTCAGTTTTAGCTTGCCTCTCTACTGACCAATAGTATATTTCTCTTTTTAGAATATGTGTCAAACTCAGTTTTAGCTAGCCTCTCTACTGACCAATAAAATATTGTCTCTTTTTAGAATGTGTCAAACTCAGTTTTAGCTAGCCTCTCTACTGACCAATAGTATATTTCTCTTTTTAGAATATGTGTCAAACTCAGTTTTAGCTAGCCTCTCTACTGACCAATAAAATATTGTCTCTTTTTAGAATATGTGTCAAACTCAGTTTTAGCTTGCCTCTCTACTGACCAATAGTATATTTCTCTTTTTAGAATATGTGTCAAACTCAGTTTTAGCTAGCCTCTCTACTGACCAATAAAATATTGTCTCTTTTTAGAATGTGTCAAACTCAGTTTTAGCTAGCCTCTCTACTGACCAATAGTATATTTCTCTTAATAGAATATGTGTCAAACTCAGTTTTAGCTAGCCTCTCTACTGACCAATAATATATTGTCTCTTTAGAATATGTGTCAAACTCAGTTTTAGCTAGCCTCTCTACTGACCAATAGTATATTGTCTCTCTTTAAAATATGTGTTAACCATATTTTCAGCTCTCCACTCTACTGACCAATAGTATATTGTCTCTTTCTAGAAAATATGTCAACCTCATTTTTAGCTAGACTCTCTATTGACCAAGTACATTGTCTTACTTTGAGAAAGGTGTCAACCTCATTTTAAGCTCTCCACTCTACAGATCAATAGAGTACATTTGGCTCTTTGAAATAGATGTCAGCCATGAAAAGATACTTCGTAGAGAAAATAAACTCTCATTGTAAGAAAATTGTGAAGGACATTTTAACATTTTTTCAAGAAAACGGTTATCATAATTATGTAGATGTTGTAATCAACTCACAGGGTACAAGTCATCATAATACCCTTGTATGTTAAACAATTTGCAAATATTTGTTGTTAGCGATTTAAGTGTTGTGTAACCTTCTGGTGTTATAATATTGTTGAAAAAGTGATATATCAGTAATATACATGAATATAAATTATGCAAATTATGTGAACAATTATATTTAAAGCTGTTGGCGAGTGAAGAATATAAAGGTAGGTTAATTATAGATAAAAGTAAGAAAAGTGAGAAAAACAACTTTTAACTCTCAACGTAGTTTCTTTTAGCTGACAAAAACTACCTAATCACGTTTAAGATCTTCACAAAGATTTAACTGTTTCTGGTAAGGGCAAGCAAAGTAAGACGTTTTCACTTTTTAACAAAGACTCGCAAGTTGATCACTTACCTACACTGCAGCTCATACAATCAGTGCAGTATTTGGTATTTCATATATTCATATGACCACTTCAGTGAGTATATGGGTCAACTACGTTAGCTTCAGTAACTTGCATTGCTTTAACAAATATGCCCCATCTTAAAGATTAACTACTGTGCTGGCAGTGAAAACTTTCGTCTATCATTCCTAATTACCGAAATTTGAAAAATAGGATAATTAAGATAGGTTGCAAGCTTCGTACTTAAAGGTTTAAGCAAGCAGAGTTCGCACAGAGCAAACTATTTGCGTAGATCTAAGTAAACAAGAAAGACAAAGTGTTAAGAATTTCTATGACTTTAATATCAAATTTGTGTTTTTAATAAAGCTATTTATTTGCTTACAGGACAATATATGAACAGATTTGTAAAATGTTCAGTAATGGCGATAATTAATAATCATAAAATAACCAGCTGTAAGACATCTGCATATTGCAGCAGGACATAAACATCTGTTATTCATCCTCAGTGCAATTAAAAGGGCACTGACCACTTCCAATATGGGATGTTTTACACAAAGAAACATTATATTAAAATCATTATTATGATTATGATTATCATAATAAACATAGGCTTAAAAAATAATACCTTTGTTTAGGGCAACCCAATCCTATATGTACCTGGCAAACCGCTTGACCCTTGAATTTTTTCTTCCAATTTTTCAATTTCAGTTGTTGTTGAAACTCATTTTTGATGATTACAATTGAAATCATGAAGTATTAATTAGTAAATACGCAATATACCCAAATGTCATGGTAGGCATTCATGACTTGCTTTGCTGTTTTGACTGGACTTTAAAAAATCCCATAAAACTTTGCCCCACCTTACCTTAGCAATTTTTAGATCATTGCCAAATTTTTCTAGAGCCTTATTCAAAACATCCAATCATAAAAAAGAATAAAATTAATAGGCCTTATTCCAATTCCAATCAACCAACCACAATTTTTTAAGTTTGTACAGAAAAAAGAAATTAGATCACATTTTGGTTCAAAATAATAAAACTTCTACAAAGGGATGCCATCAAATGTCCATTTTCAGCATTTGTCCAAGGGAGATAACTCAACAAATATTTAAGACAGAGTAACCAGAGCCTGGATTTTATCCAAATCAAGTTTTTTAAAGTTACAACCGCCATTTTTTGCATGTTATCACTGCAGACAAAGTAAAATTTAACAATACAATTATATTTGAGGGCTTCCTTATTTTAGCTGCTTTTATATAAAAACAAGTGCTACTTAGTGTTATATTACAAATGACTAACTTCTGGAGAGATACTAAACCTCCCTCTTATTAACATATAACATGAGGGCTTGTCAATAAACTTAAGAGTTGTCATAAAACCCAGCACTGCCTATATGTAAACGAAACTAATACGAAACCTATGGAACAAATAAATATCAAACCGGAAATTAAATGACATGTATTACAATGGCTTTTCAAGTTTTTGCAATCACGTTTTACATTTATTACATACATCCGTTTTTCTAATAACAATGTAAAGTGCAAGTCTCATTAGAGCTGTTGAGTTTTTAATAATGAATCGCGTGTTACTGTCAATGTGGCGAAGAAAATGCAAATCAAATCATTAATGGTCCAATCAAGCAAAACCAACGTTATCCATCAAATACCATCAAAGACTTTAACCATTTGTTTTAGCTTCATGGATGTTTCAAAACCCGGAGTTTATTCATAAACTAAAAATTACGAAAAAAGCATTCAGTTTCAAAACTTTGTATATTAAAACTCATTTCAATTAGTCAAAATGACTTTCTCATCATGCAAAGTGCCTATCATTGCATGAGGTATTAAGTTTATAAATTTGTAGTTATGGTAACTATGCTGTGCTTAGTTCAAAATTATATATATTTTACAATGATTGTGAAGAAAGCTGTAATATCTTATGATAATCATTAAAGGTGGCTGTCAAATGGAATGTAAGCAAGATTGAGAATACTGACAATTTGGCACCAAAAGACGTTATTTTAAACAAAAAACAACAGCGGATCCAGGTTATCAAAAATAACTTTGAAAATTAATACTCTTTGAAAAAACACCTAAGGTGTAAATTACTTTTTGACCGGGAACCTTATCTGGAGTTCTGGCTGTAATTCTACCATTTTCTTCAACAAGCTCAGATTTATTTTTTAACAAGCCTGGTTCATTTCAAGCTTGATGAGAAGTGCTTTTTTTTATCACAAAAAATGCAATTTAAAACAATTGCATAGGAGTGCCTTAAGATGTATATACATTCAAATGTTTTCACCACAATCTCATTATGGACGATCATCTATCACAGCTAAATTGCAGGTTGACTAAGTTTTATACGAGACACGAAATTTAGCCGTATAAGGTTACGCTAGGCTAATCAGTAGTCTACCTTGCATACAGGTAGTTAAACTTCACATTCATTTCCTATATTTATATCCTGTATCCTGCTTGCCGAGGTTGAAAAACAGGTTTGCCGGTGCAAAACTGATCTATCTTTTGAATTTTGAAATGAGCTGCCATCTATCAACTCATCTTTGATAACATTTGCATAAATATTTACAAATCTACAAACGAGCATGTACTAACTTAGTACATAGAATAGAGAAGCTTGATACAGCAGGAATGACATTGAATGTATTATACTGAATATCAAGCGGTTAGAGATTCCAAAATAGTTTGACATAAAAAAAGGTAAGTTAAGTACAGAAAGATACATGAGTCTGTTTAAATTTCCCATTCTGTCTCCATTGCCATGGAAACAATGTGTTTCAAATGTCATGTAGCCGTAAAATAATGCAGAATAGAGCCAATAAAACGATGTATGAAGAAAGACGCCAAGCAATATTGCCAAAGTCTTATATACGTATTCCAAATAACAATGAAATCTTAAGAAGAAAATATAAAAATTGATCGAGAATTTTGTATTGAAATTCTTCTCAATGAGCAATATGAATTTGCAATGAGCAAAAGAGCAGAGCATTTTATACTCTTTTCTATATTTTGATGTTTTTGCATTTTTTGAAGTATTGTTTACTAGACTGAAGATAGACTAAAGATATATCACTCTGTTATTTATATAAGTAACATTGATGCCAACAATTATGTTTATAACACATGGCGTAACATTTTATTTAGGAGCTTAAAAAATGCGGAAATTTCTTTTTTTAAATATTTATTTCTTTATCTATCATCCTGTTCCCATGTACCAAAAACAGCGGCTGACATTTACAGGAACAAGAAGATAAAGTGAGTGGGAAGATAGTGCATACACACTCTTGGCATATCCAAAGCAGTTTGCCAGCAATTTGAATTTGAAACTCCTTACATGCCAAAACAACACACCACTCAAGGCAGTTGTCACCAAATATAGAGGAAATCTTTTCTAGTGGCTCCCGAAGAATGCTACAATCCCAAATTCGTACAATTCTTGTGTTCAATTTTTGAGTGTAAGAGGAGTTGTTAGTGTCTGCTAAGAAACTCATTGAAACATAGTTACACACTTTACTAATTTGTAGCTGTTGAAATTAGCACAGGCCTGCAAGCCCTGCACTGGTAAAATGCTCAAATTCTGAGTTTTATACAGCACAGCTTGTTCCAAAATTTAATACCAAGCCATAGTACATGAATCGGGCTTGTTCATTCCAAAGACTTATTTCGATGACTGAATTTGTAACTCGTGTGAAAAGACTGCAATCAAAGTATTCGTGTTAATATTATAAGTACTACAAAAAACATGTATACTGTTTATATTTAAAAATTTCGTACTCTGCTTAAAAATAATTAAGATTCTGCCAGTTTTAATGAGTATTTGAAATTTAAACTTCATCGATTCCTGGATTTAAGTTATCAGCTACGAAACAACCCGAGATGAGCATTTCAACCTGGAGTTCCTGTTTACGTAGGCGGGCAGACTGACGTGTAAACATACTTATCTGAGCGCAAACAAAATATACCCTTGATATTTCAATATACACCTGAAGTGATTTATTTTCAAATCAATACCTAGTAATGTCAAACAATAACAACTTTTAAGAACGAAGCAATTTTTTCATATATGCCTTATCCCCTGGTGGACAGAAAAATCCCCAGGAATTTCTATCCTTCCTCCGGTCTCCCGGCGGGGGATAAAAATACCCCGGAATTAATTATTTATTTTTTTCAGAATTTTTTAATTACACTTTGACAATTGAAACCACAGTATGTGATAGAACTAAATGTAAACAAACAACTCCACAACTGAGATGTCTTCATGAATTACATTGAATATTTACAAAAAGTGATTAATTAATTTGTAAAAATCATCAAAAGCCAACAAATATTACTATTTTGGAAGTGTAAGAAATTAATAAGGAAGTGTAAGAAATTAATAATAATTATTCCATTCTCTTTCTGTCTGAAAGTCATCATTGTTGATTGTAAGCAGTATCTTTTAATAGACTTTGGGGGAAAACATATTTTTCCTATGATATATTTTGTTTTGCAAGTGATATGACAGTGTATCATAAGAATATGATGTTTTATAAAATACTTTATGATCAAAAAGGTAAAGGTTTCATAGCAGTAAATACATGTTAATACATTTTTTCTTACAAGCATCAGAAATTATTTTGCTATTTCGCCAACTTAGACCTGCTAAAAAATGCCCCTCAATACTACCAAAATCCCCCTGAATTTTAAGCCTTCTTTAACAAATCCCCTGGAATGGTCACTCTCCAAAAACATGGCAAGTATGCTTTTTTAGTCTGACAAATATCAAGTTAACAACAAAACAAGAAGAAAGAAATCATATATTTAAAATTGTAAATGATAGTTGTCTTTTGAGTATTAAAGATAATAACTGCAGGGAAATTATTTCCTGTTTTCTGGACATAAACACAGACCTCAAACAAGATATCTTAAAAACAGAAATTAAAACCCTCAAGGCTTCAACACTTTCAGAAAACTTCCTTAAAAGAAATATAATTGCAGCCTTAATAATTGCAATGGGACTTCCCAGAAACAGGGTCACTGGTTACTCAGTTGCCAAGTACAAATATCTGCAATTACCTCCCTTTGTCATTTCTTTTAAAGGTTTTGCTTGAACACAAGTGACAAAGGGAGATAACCGCTGTTTACCAATATTTTTAATTGCATTGTTATTTCCCTTTATTTTGTTGTAGGAGACAATCAAGGGAAGCAACTTTGATTTGCAAATCATCCAACCATGTTTAGCTTGACCTCCCCTTTTCTAGCGACACAACCTTGACAAAATTGGCATTTCTTACATGATAACTTCAGTTTCTTATAATTATCCTTTGCAAGGTAAAACAGTTTTTTAAGAATTTTGCGACATGCATAAAATAATATAATGCGACAATGCTGTTCTTTGGCACAGGACCTTTTTTGGTGAGTCCAGGCCTTTTTCTATAGTTCCCAAGGGATTGAACCCATTCCCCTAGCAAAATATATGATTTTTATCCCAAACTGGAGAAAAAAAAACATCAAAATATTAATTTATTTTTTAAATATGGAAGTCTCTTTATTTGTAATGGTTCATTCAAAATGCATTGTGCGATACATTTTTGTGGATATTTTATTTCAAAAATCATTGTTTTTATCATTACATTCGGAGATCAGTTTGCAATATTTACTGTCATGATTTATTACAATAGATATTTATACTCACACAGATTGGTATTTCAGCCACTTCAGGTCTATTCAAAGGGAAAAGAAATTAATATTTAAATAAGTTCCTCATTTGCAGAAGACAGAAAAGCTTGTTCTTTTAACTGTAAAACATTCCTCTTTTTTATGTAAAGCAATTACTTTTTCTCAAAATGGGGTATTTCATGATGAAAATGTTCCCAAAATGTCTAAGGTGTTTTATCCCAAAGTGGGAATAAAGGCATGGAGTGACCCATTCCTGTGAAAAATGTTCAAGCACAGTTGGTAACAATTTTGAAAGAGATTATTGATGAATGATTCATTTTGTACCATTAATTGCATATCACATAAAAATTACAAACAGCAGCTAAAAAAGCCCCGTGAAGCTATTATTGAAAATTTGCAGCTTTTTAACATTCTTAAACAGATGAATACTTTTATTTTTTTCACAACTGAACACAGAGAAAAGTAAAGCAGGAGTATTTGTTTTGGACTGAATTTTACACCAGGACTATGAAGGGATGCCAAATTTGACGTGTTGAATTTTACACCAGGACTATGAAGGGATGCCAAATTTGACGTGTTTTGCAAGGACAAGTGTATATCAGCAGTGTTTTTTCCCTCACCATTTCGGGAACAGGGCAAGTACCTTTCTGATGGGATTTTTTAACATCATTATTACTGAAATTGGGAATTCGAAATTTCCCAGAAATTATCAAAAATGCTTTTAAAGATAGACAGAAAAGATGACAGCATGTGATTAAGTGTGTTTCTTCAGGATTTAAGATTTCACCACTTCTTACAAAGTCTGGGTGTAAAATCATTTGGCAAATTTTAAAATAAAAAGAAGCATTTACTCCATCAAAAACCGGTTGTGTGTAACCTAAGTTGATCGTGACAAACAATTTACGATTTTAAAAATGTGAATCACCCATTATTTAACTCTGCCAACCCTGTCATAAGTCATTGTCAAGACACTGTATTTCTGGCAAATCTTAAGCTGAAAAAGTAATATAATTCTGTAAAAAATTGGTAGTTTTTATTCATAGTCAAACTTGACCTATATTTGGTTGTTAAACTCCTCTTAGAAAAATTATTTAAATATGTCAACCATTTCAGGAGTCATTGTCCGAACACCATATCTTTGGCAAATTCCAAGTTGAAAGGGGTCATAACTCTGTCAAACCTAAATTGAGCATTAACACTATCTCATTGTGTTGAACATTTGTTCCCAATATTATGGAAGTTCTTCACCACATAATACCTTCTAGTGGGGACAAATCTCACAGAACGTCTCACTCTAATATAACCCCAAAAACTTTATTTTGTAAGGTTAAAACGACATTACTGGCTTCTTCCCATACATTGATTTAAGTTTTATAGTGTTCACATCTCTGATTTTTTTAGGTTATCAGTAGTGTTTTTGCCAGTTAAATATGGGAAAATGAGCAGTTTGATAAAAAATACTCAGAAACACTCCTCTTAAATAATTTCATAGGTTTTGTCAAAATTATTGAGTTACCATTTTACCATTTTTTTTAACTGCAGACTATATCCACTAGTAATCCACATCATATCTGACGAAAGTTGACAAATATATCAATCAAATTATAAAATAAAATATCCAATATCATATCTATAACACCACTTGAATGTATATAAGTTTATTTGAATAGTTGTAAAGTTTGATAACATTTAATAGCATCAGGCTATCAGCTATTGATTGTTCCAAGAAAGCTGCAGAATCGCTACAATATGTCACCAATAGTGGCCACAGCAGCTGAAGCAATCAACCAATCAGAAGATAGAGTTGCTATAAGGAAATAAAAATTTCTGATATTTCCAAGAAAAGCGTAGCAGTTCTTAGAAATCCAGCCTCTGGAAAAAGTAGAACACATGATAATCAATTGTCACAATTATGGAACTACAACAGCAAAGATGGAGGCGAACAAAGAGGTGGAAATCTTCTTAGCTAACAATATTTATAGTTTATGATTTTGAACGATCAATGGCTACTGCCTAACAATATCTTCAACATTAGGCAACTCTGAGAAGAATGATTGTCAACATTATTTCATTTCAGTAACAATAAAATTATTTGAAAAAAGGTCAAGGTCAAGTTAAGCAAAACATTGATATCTTTCAAGTCATCTCAGACTTAAAGATCAGTAACGAAACAGTGGTTGTAGCCTTGATCTTGATGTTTAATGGCTGAATAATTTGCTCTGCAGGAAAGTGTGGTGAATATTCAAAATATTTTTTTGAACATTGAGAACTTAAAGCTGCACTTTCACAGATATACCGTTTTTACATTATTATTTTTTTATTTGGAAAGAGCAAATTTTTGCGTAAATATCTGCAAACCAATGATAAAAGATAGCTAACAAAATATCAGATCGCAAATTTTCATATTTCCGTTAGAAAATTTATGTTTTATGGCTTAAACTGTTACTCTAATGTTACTCTATTTTTTTGTCAGCAGTCTTATATAACTGGTTTCCATGCATTTTTCGCAAAATTTGTTCAAAGACAAAAAAAAATAAAAAAATGTCAAAACATTCAATCTGTGAGAGGGAAGCTTTAAGAGTAATGAGGCGGAAACACAAAAGGCCATCCCCTTTTGACCTGCAGATGGCCTCTTACAGATGGCCTCCTACAGGCTATGTGTGGCTGTTCTATGTGTGCAGGTTTTCAAGTGACAATGTATGTGCTTGTACACCAGTGTCAAGAAAGCACTGGAACTTGTACATCCATGCGGGCACTTTCCACAAGGCACTGGAACTTGTTCATTCATGAGGGCACTTTCCATGAAAACATCTTCCACAAGGCACTGGAATTTCTACATTCATGAAGAGATCTTCCACGAGGCACTGGAACTTGTACATTCATGAGGACGTCTTCCACAAGGCACTGGAACTTATACATTCATGAGGACGTCTTCCTCAAGGCACTGGAACTTGTATATTCATGAGGACATCTTCCACAAGGCACTGGAACTTGTAAACATCTGATTATTAACCTCTACTATTCCCATGTCATGAAGAGATCTTCCACGAGGCACTGGAACTTGTACATTCATGAGGACGTCTTCCTCAAGGCACTGAAACTTGTATATTCATGTGGACATCTTCCACAAGGCACTGGAACTTGTAAACATCATGATTATTAACCTCTACTATTCCCATGTCCTTGGTTCATTTCACGAGAGAACTTTCCATGAAGACTTCTTCCACGAGGCACTGGAACTTGTACATTCATGAGGACGTCTTCCAAGAGCCACTGGAACATGTATATTTATGAGGACGTCTTCCATGAGGCACTGAAATTTGTACATTCATGAGGGTGTCTTCAACAAGGCACTGGAACTTGTATATTCATGAGGACATCTTCCACAAGGCACTGGAACTTGTATATTCATGAGGACATCTTCCACAATGCACTGGAACTTGTATATTCATGAGGACATCTTCCACAAGGCACTGGAACTTGTACATTCACAAGAGAACTTTCCATGAATACTTCTTCCACGAGGCACCGGAACTTGTATATTCATGAGGACATCTTCCACAAGGCAATGGAATTTGTACATTTATGAGGACGTCTTCCACAAGGAACTGGAACTTGTACATTCCTGAGGGTGTCTTCCACAAGGAACTGGAACTTGTACATTCGTGAGGATGTCTTCCACAAGGCATTGGAACTTGTAAACATCATGATTATTAACCTCTACTATTCCCATGTCCTTGGTTCATTCTTTTTCCAAAGCAGATCATTATAGAACTCAGAAAGAATGCATGTTTGCAAGTTATCTATCCCAAAAAGCCTAGTGACAAAAAGGCTTGACCTGGATACTTTGTTTGACCATTTGTTCGCATGGATATTACAGTAAAACTACAATCACTGATGGATGCCGGGGACTGAGCTAAAACCTCCAGTGATCCAATATTTGGAAAGACCAATGTTTCCATTTTAGTCAATTATGAAATGTCTTACAATGTATTTTCAAAGTTTGAAGTCATCATACCTATTGTTTACTTTGACACCAATTATGCAATGAGTTATGGAAATGGCTGTTGTATACTAAATGTGAATATATTAAAGAAAAAAACAATAAACAGTGAATAAATAGCAAATTTGTGTGTGTGTTTTTTTTTACAAAAAAACACATTTCTAAACAAGCAATATTGGAACATTACAGTGCATATTATGGCATTAGTCAGATTTAAGTTTCCCAAATTCAAGGATGAATAATTTAGGCACCTGTCACTTAGAACTGTTCAATCATAACATCAGTATATTTCAGAGTTTGCCATGTAAAATTATTTGGACCATTAAGGCAGGGGTTTAATCATATGTTTATTACTCATTTACATTTCTCACAATAAAATTCTCACCATCATTTTCTCAAATGCTCCATGATGTAATATTGGTAAACAGTGATAATCAGTTTTTCACACCTTATCAAATTTCCTTTCATCTGTTATTGTAATTTTTTTCAAATTGCAAAATTTTCTACACCTAGCAATGGTTCGTTTAATTTGGAACATGCTCTCCGAGAAAATGCGTAAAAGAATGATCTGGTAATCAAATGGTTTTGCGCATAATTTGCATATTTGGGACTGGAAATGACGCGTGTATGGTGTTTGAGTCCACAACTTTTTAGGCTTTGCTCCATCATCAATATATTATATATGAAAATAGAAGGAATAGTTAGGACAAAGCCCAGACCTCAACTTATGGCCAGTTCTCGAACATCCACCTGTTCGAATTATTATAGTTTTATTTTACATGATCACATGACAATTGGTAGCTAACTATTGAACTTTAAGATGGTCAATACTTGGCCATATATTGTTAAATTTATTAAATTTTGTTCAAAAAATGATTAAAATTACACACTGACTTTACATGTTTGGCAATTGAAACCTAAAATGACTTTAATTCAACACAATTCTTACCATTTTCTGTCAAATTCATAATGTTTGTAATCATCATAGCTAGATCATGAGCCCTTTTCTCCCTAGTAAGCACCCTATCCCTCTTTTGTAGCACCCCGTCCCTTTTAAAATCTGGCTATTCCGCTAAAACACTATTGACAACACCCAATTTTTTTCCTTCCAATAACAGACAAGCTAAAAAATGAAGATAGATCTGAATTTCACATTTTAGTAAAGTTCAATTTAAAAAACAAACATTTAGGACAAAGCAACATATTAAAAAGTCAAATTATAAAGCATATATACAGTGTTCGACACTAACGGGGTCCCGGGATCCCGAGGACAACAATTTTTCGGGAGGGACACCAAACTTCAAAGTCCGGTATTCCGTCGGGACACTTAAATTTTGACCGATAAAAGCTAAACATCAATAAATAAATAGCGTTTCTTTTATTTATTACATAAATTAAGGTCCCCCTAAATTTCTTAAAAGTGCATGCAAAAAATGATAGTATTTTTAATACGTTGCACACACTTAAGCGAAAGTGTGGCTGACTTTTTGACTATAGTTACGTCATGAATCTATAAATTAACAGGTCATTTCACAGTGCGCATGCGGGTTAACACTTCCATTTTGTTGTTTACATTATCAACAAGGTTAGAGGTGACAGACTGTTATTATCGGTACAATAATTATGTTCAATTAGTTTGCTTATGTGTCAGAACCGCCCAAAAAAGATGCCAACACTACTAACCTTGATGACTTAATGATGCACCCTTCGAGTTGTTACACAAACATTTACGGCACAAATACCGGAATCATACTATTCAACATTTTTTGTTTTATGCTTTGATCGAAACAACATAGAAATAAAATTCCCAAAATTTTATTAATGCAATCAATGTATAAAATTTTACAACATTTTGGCGCAAAAATTAACATACACAATTTTTCGGTCGTCTGCTCTTCCAGTATGCACTACACCTGTTGGGCAGTCTGATTGATTGATCAGCAGCTCTACTTAATATAAACTTGAGTTTTCACAAGCCAGATGCAATAGTCCAACTGTTTCTTAATCAAAAGCACTGACATATGACAAGACCTTGAACCATGACTTATTTAATGCGTATTTTACGAAAATCTAAAAATAGTACCAACCATCAAGTTTTTGTTTACATTGTATCCATCTTTGTTTTTGACTGAAAACAAAAGGGACTTAGACATTCTACCGCTTTTGAACCCAATCTACTGACTAGGAGACCCATATCTTCCTCTTGCCATCGCCAGAGGTTCATATGTCTGACACTGTACTATTAACTTGTCATTACATGCTGTTGAAAACATGTATAATATGGTGTTTAAAAGACACTGTATGTGCATGTTAGATTTAGTATTAAAACAGGTTAAGTAATGAAAAAAATGGAAGGGACTCCTAATTTCAGGAAGGGACACCTGATTTCAAATGTTGGTGTCCCTTCGGGATCCCTTGGAAAAATGGTTAGTGTCGACCCCTGCATATATACAACTTATATATACATATTGCCTTAAAGTCAATGAAAATAATTAACAGTGTATGCGAAAACATGTTGCAAGTTGGACAGTGCCGGTAGATTTAAAACTGTCTGCTGTATCTTCAAAGAAAGGAGGACAGAATTGTAAAACTGATATCCAAGTCAAAATATCCATCACATATGAAGCCTTTTGACAACTATCATTTTAACAGGATGCTTATATTGTTTGACGTAATTTGCATCGTAAACAAATATTGCCGAACGTTTTTAAAACCCTGACACTTTCATAGATATCATGTCATGATCATAAGCCATATCAAAATTATGTCAATGAATAAATTATGTTGAAGTCTTATCCTGTTATACATTTTTATCATATAATAATTTGAGTATTAACATTTTACAGAGAAATATCCTTTTGTAACATGAAAATGCGAAGACTATAAAGACTTCTTCTTGCTGCTTTTCACAAAAATAAAACTTTGATATACTATATATATGTTTATGCTTGGGCAACATAAAGCCATATTAAAACAATCTAAATAAATGAATGATGAAATAACGAATAAGAAAAATGAATGGATAAATGAAATGAATATGAACAAAAGTAGCACTGTGGTACACCAATTCATATTTCTATTTTTTATTCTGTGTCTAAACCTTTTGCAATAGCGTAAAGGCTTTAAGATGAGAAAGGTCTCGGTGTAACTAGAGTGCAATGAAGTTACAATAGTGTTGACCCACAGTGGTTGTATGCATCCTTAACTTCTTGACATTTGGAGTAAATTCCCTTGAATACCATGAGAATTGAAACATGTATATTTCGTTTGGCAGCTACTGTTTACAAATTATTTTTCATACATGGTAGTTGGCATTCCCAGGGTTCGAATTTCACTTTTTTTGATACTCGCAAATTTTTGAGAGTGCTTAAATTTTCTACTCCCAAAACCAGACACTCTCTCGCATTTTTTAAGGCAAACCTTTGTGTTTGCTAGGAAAAAGTATATATTGTATGGAAAACAATGGTTTAAGGTATAGTGTAATTGTTTTAATGAATGATCATGTAATTGTACAATAAACGATATCATCATACATGTAACACTGACAGTATGAACTGAGGAAGTCTGATCAGGCCAGTATTGGTCTGTGCAAAATATTTTGAAAACGTTCCTTTCGTCATCTGTGTTGAGGGTCAATATTTAATTTTCAACCTCTCTTCCACATCGAAACAGTTTTAACGGACGGATTATTTCATTTTGGCTTCTTTTTTTTTAACTGATTGATCATCGCCATCAGCCGTCGGAGATTTTAAAATCAACATCCGTAAAAAAACTTATCCTTTAGCTTGACATCATTATACAGACTGTGCCTCAATACGATTATCGCTAAATATCGCCGCCAAAAATGGAAACAAAAGATCAGTCTACAAGAATACATAGTAACGAGTACCTGCCACATAGTAACGAGAACCTGCCTGTGCACATAACGTTAATCTACGTCATCAATTTCTGCGTGATTATCGGAAAACGAAGGTAGGCGTTTCTAAAATTAGTTTTATATCTATTGTGCAGGAATTGATCACTGATTATGTTCATATCTATTTCGAGGATTGCATATTTTCTGCAAAATTTGAACTCGCAAATGTTTGCGAGTGTCTTTAAATTCAACTCGCATTTTTCAATTTTGGCTTGCGAGTGTGCGAGTGCTAAATTCGAACCCTGATTTCTTTGAAAACAATAATGATATGAAATTGTATGTCTGAAAAATGGAAGAAAAAAACAACATTAAAAATGTGCGAGAGTCTGTCTTGTTTTTCATTTTCATATTGTGATTGGTCATCAAGTACTGCAAGAATTCATATGTCAAAACAGTAAATGTATGTCGAGCTGCTCAGTTAAAAATAAAAAATAAATCACTTTAAGGAGGGGATACTCCTCCCTTACTACCGACATTTGGGGAAAAGAAAACAATTTATTTTTAATTTGTCACTAGCTTCATTAGATAAATGTAGGGTAAAACATGAATGCACCAATATGCACTCCAGAATAAATAATCACAGAAATGCATAACTTTAAGAATTGCCCTAGGACAAAGGGGTAACCCATATTCTATGAGTACATAACTCCTTCAATGATGCCAGCAGATTCAGATTGCAGCCTGTTAACACATTCTACTGTACAGACAAAAAAATTGTTGAAGAAAATAAGTTATAAATATTTTTTATTAAAACTTGACACTGCTCGTTTGAAATTAATGATCAGAAGTATGAATAAACTATCATTGTGATATTATAAACGAATGTTTGTTAAAATTGTGTCAATCTGAAAATAAATTCCGAAGACCGGAAACGTTTCAGTTTTCCCAAAATGTCACAACACGTGGAATTATTCCTCAGGTGGCGTTCATGATTATTTAAAAAATCGGAACGAAAACACAGGTTCAATTCTCGTTTTGTTTGCTTTGATATTACTTTAACCATTTATCGCATTATTCAACAGTTTAAAGTTATAGAATATGCCAAAAATGGCAAAAATAAATACGTTGGTAACAACAACAGGAAGCGATTGTCGTTTTGTAACGATCACTTCCTGGTTCTGCTGTTGAAGGTTTTAAGTAATTTCACGGCGAATAAACGAACAATTCCTTTTGATTATACACAATTATTAATAAAGGAATATATTTTTCAATAAATCTCACAGTGACAATACTCTTACCAGCCTGGAGAAGAAGATCTAAGCTGTTAGCCTTAAGTTTTGTATCACTCGTGGCCATTTTCAACACAACGATTTCAATTCTTGCGCCATTCATGTAAACGGAAGTAAGACGGGTCACAAAATAGTTCTGTGTTGTTTTCAGCTCAGTTGACCGGTTTTTAAGCACTAACAATACATATATCGATAAAGGTAATGAAATTATTAATTACACGCAAAAAAGACAGTTTTTATTCAGATAAAATGCCTTTATCTGGAGATTTTGATGTCGGTCACGCGTAAGAATAAAGATGTTTTGGTTGAGATTCGGTTACCTACAAAACGCACATGTTTGGACCAGACTTTTTCCCATAAACAGATTTCCCCCCAAAACCTAGATGTTTTATGAAACGTTCGTGGTCACTTTATAATATCTATTATCAAAATAAAATTGAAGTATTCAAATGACGACTGCATATGATAAATGGTAAAATACTTAAAAATAGGTCACCTTGCCAAACTTTGAGTAAGAAGGGAAACAACCTGTACTGTAAGGTCAATTTCACGAGTTACTTCCCTTAGACCAAAACTTCATTATTATGAACACGGCAACATATCTCATATTATTTTAGGTATACTTTTAGATATTCAACATTGAACATATGTGGTGATTTTGCGTCAATCCGAATTCGTTATAGTAATTGTACGTTGTTTAAGCCAAATTACCTTGATAAACATATTTTTACTTACTTTTAACATAATTATATAAACTTGACAGGTTTATTCCCCTTGTCATGATCAAATTATGATCTCCCTTGATGTGCTTGAAGTAATTCTGTCTGTACCATTTTGAATAGCCTTTGTTTTTTCATGCAACAGGACAAAGCATTAGACTTAAAGATTAGTTCTCTTGTTTTCAAAATATGAAGGAATGTCAGATGATATAGCCCATCCCAGATGAGGCCCCATGTTACGCTCAGAGGACCGTTAAATCAAGAGGCCTAGGAATGATTTTGTAACAAATAGATGATTAAAAACGGTGCAATACTACTGATTAAATATCCCCTATGTATGAAATTCCTCCATGGGTTCTTGATGTAATGGCCCCTATTGGCAGATCAAAGGGCCCAGAAGGAAAGAAGATTATGGCCAAGATTAATGAACAATATGGCGCACATACATGCCATATTTTCTGGAGACCATTCAGGGGGATTTGTTCAAAAGGCTGAAAATTCAGGGGGATTTTTCCCCCCGCCGGGGATATGGCATGTATGGGCGCAAATCAGCGATACTGGAAGACCCAGATTGGTGGACTACATTGCGCAAATCAGGGACTCCAAAAATCTGGATTAGTGGACCATACAACCTTCCAATCCGCACCGTACGTTGCAATAACCGAGGATGTACCGTCTTTGTCATATCTGGGATGGGCCTTAACATCCATACACCAATTGAAGGGCTGTTTATTGATAGAATAAATGTCCTCTTTTACTCTTTACTATTGTCTTTACTATTGTCTTCCAGGTATACCCATGTCTTTCATAAGGAAAACAGGAGAACGCAGATGACTCACATGCATTTTATTGTACATTGGAGTTGTAAGTATTGTTTTTCATAGTTCAACCAAATAGTTATTAAATCTTAGTTATACACCTAACTACACATGTGTGAAATACATGACTGTGATTCTAATTTTTTTTTACCTACTTTTAATTGAAAAAATGTCTTAAGTCATGCCATAGCCTTCCAGTCGTGGTTGTTGGCAGCTTAAGTGAAACTCTATGCTGGATTTGACTGGGAAATTGATAGCAATATTCTTATGTTCAAAATGACAATACCTGCATAAAATGATGAAGTCGAATATCTTTGCTGAAAATATTTGTTGGGTTGTTCCCCTTGATGTTCATCAGCTGGATGCAGTGCTTTTGTTTATCATTCATTTTAAAATCCTCAAAAAATTAACAAGCAAAAAAATTAAATTAAGTGGGTGGGATGGAAATATTGATTGCACACAAATGATTTGTATATTTTAATTTACATTTGCACTTGATTTTCTGTATGATAAAATGTGCATACATTTTGCATGCACTGGTTGACCTTTCAGGGCATCTTAAGGCGGAGTTTCCCACTCACTTACCTGGGTCATGCATATGTAAAACATGAATGAAAATATCTCAATAATCTTCTTGGTAAACAGGAAATTATTACAACAATTGTAAGTCAAAGAAAAACATGTAACCAAAGGGGAAAATTTAATTTAATTAAATGGTTTTCAAGCAGGCTAGCGTGTTTCACAGATTTAAAAAACAACAATGGCCAAGCGTTCATTTTGCATGAAAGCTTAAAAAATGAGAACCGATCCTAAAGTAATTACTAACCTCTCCTTTTTCGTATGAACTTTTTTCTTAGTTTTTGGGCCTCCCTGAGTACATGATAACACCCCTCGCTGTCAGAATCCCGATCTGAGAGCGACATTCTGGACGAGTCTGAATCAGACAACAGTCTCTCATTTGCTTCCATTCGCATTTTCTTGAAGAATTTTCTGCATTGGTATTGTTGCTGTTCTGGTTTGCTTTCATTGTTCTCGAAACTGTGGAGTCGTTCGCTGATGAGGTCGGCCAAAAACTCTGGCTCGTTTACAACAATCACAGACGGGTCGGAATCATGCTGGAAAAGGGGAGGTTACTTGTTAGCAAAATGGACATTTAGTATTCACTGCAAACGTTACGATAATGCACACATGAATAGAATGCAAACATAGAAAAACAGTTGAGAATCACATCGCAGCTGCAGTAATTCGTTTTAAGGAATTAAATGTTCATATTGACAAAAAAATGCGTTGTGATCATGCTCGAAGTTGTAGTTCATCATTCCATCCACTAAAAAATCATCAATTATGCAATATACAAAATGTGTACCTGACACTCGTGCAGTGAGCGCCTAATAAATTTCCATAAATTAATTGCGTTTTGTGGGATCAATACTTCCATCCCACCACTTTTATAAGTTAACTTTTTTTGCTTTGAATACAAAAAAAAGTGAATTGTTTTCTTTCCTTCAGTTTGAGCACACAAGTTAATAAGTTTGCTAGCTTGGCACCCAAAATTTCAAGTACACATTTTTCCTGTGATTGTAGCCAGTCATCTAGCTCTTCAATATTGTACTATAAGTAAATGTTTTCTAAATTTCAATTACATCAAACTTTTATATATCTTTTACAGGTATCGCATTTATGACTAAAATGCTGCTTAACAGAACATCCCTTGACAGAAGGCACCGTCTCTGGACACCTGAGGATATACCAATGTACACATGCATTTCACACATCAATGTGAATATACACATGCATTCCACACATCAATGTGAATGTACACATGCATCCGACACATCAATGTAAATGTACACATGTATCCCACACATCAATGTGAATGTTCACATGTATCCCACATATCAATGTGAATGTAGACATGCATCCCACACATCAATGTGAATGTACACATGTGTCCCACACATCAATGTGAATGTACACATGCATCCCACACATCAATGTGAATGTACACATGCATCTCATAATGTGAATGTACACATGTGTCCCACACATCAATGTGAATGTACACATGCATCTCACAATGTGAATGTACACAAACATAACACACATGAATGCAATGTACACATGCATAATACATATTAATATGAATGAATACATGCATTCCACACATACATATGAATGTACACATGAATACCACACATCAATGTAAATGCATACATGTATCCCATCAATGTGAACGTATACACACACACACACACGAACATCTCACACAGTTATAATTATAACCCACTTTCCCTGTGAAAGAAGGTTAATACATACCAGTTGTAAGTCCTCCTCCTGGAAGGGCAGGTCCCACGTCTCACCGAGCAGTGTGGACGGAATGTCATCAGTCTCCGCTGCTGGAATTACGTCGACCATCCTCTGAAACAACCAACAAGGACACTTACTTCCACAGCTGTAGAATCTAAACACAATATTAGTGATTCATCGGAAGAAAACAATGATCAATCATTAGGTCTGACTTGACATGCGTTATGACCGAGTAGTTTATGACCTTCTATCCTGTAGTATACTGCACTATGTTGTTGTTTTCTCATATGTTCATAACTATGGTAAGGCCTAAAAAAAATATGTCTGTTTCGGGTAATCCGACCCTACCTATAAAAATGCGCCGACCCTAACTATTTTTTTCCGTTTCTGAACAAAAAAAATATCTGTAAGGGCGGATAAATGCAGATTTTAATCAGAATTATTGTTTATATGATAAAACAAAGTCAGGCAATGACAGTAATGTAGGAAAGACTGCCATGTGCAAGAAAACACTCTGAACTTAAGACAGATTTTGAAGAAAAAAAAAATAATAATAAAAAAAAAATCCCTACCTATCCTACCTAGAAATTTTGGGAAGATTACCCTAAACAAACAATTTTTTTTTTTTGGCCAAATATGATTTATTATAATGACAAAAAGCAACATCAATGTAACACTGGTGCAGCTTAAAGTGTACAGACTATCACCTCATGTCCAGTATACTGTTTCAGAGTCAATCAGGCCATTGTTTCGAAAACAAATTCACAAATTCATGCAAGTAGCTATATTATGTGACCATAACAGTATCTAAGGATGGAAATGGACTCAAGGAGATCTTCAAGTCAGCTAAACTTTGTTCCCAAAACCAGGATTTGAAACTGGCTATCACTTTTTTTTCTCATTTGAAGTAAAAGTTGCTATTTTTTCTTCAAGGAATAAACATTGTTTCACATAACAAGTTCATTCTTTTCCTTAGTTGACACTTTCTGTTTGATTTCTGAGTTTATATGATAATTCTGTAGGAATTGTTACAATAGAAACAGGAAGAAGTACTTATGTGATATACTAGTTGATGGAATTGTTTACATGTAGGAACGTGCGATATTATTGATAAAAACGATATATATTCCGATATGGAATAGAAGATATCGACATGTAGCACCATTATATCGATATATTTACTTATGAATCTATTAAATATATATATTGTTTATTATGAATACTCATTAACAGTTCCTGCCTATGAAAGCTTATATTTAAGCCAATGTGTACTAAATAGAAGCTTTGTATATCGTAAATTATTATAGCAACCTTTTCATTCATTATGGCCATCATTATATTTATTTTTGGACATTAAAGTCAAAGTCTGCAAGGACAAATCAATGCATTTTTCATTATTTTTCTGAGGACATCAAAACAGAGCTTGAAACAATGATAAATAAACATGTAGACAAAATGAATTGCCATTAACTTTTATTCTTAAACAATATATTGCGCTATTTATCGATATACGCTGATGAAATATCAGTATATGTCGCATGACATACTACCATCTTATCTTAGCCATTTCAAACAAATAATTCAATGGAAATCAACTAAAAAGAAGAAGTGTTGCTACATTTCTGCATAATTGGTACGCCTTAAGCAGAATATCTAGATTTCAGATGTAGTTATTCCTTATAACAATGTGTAATAATTGATGATTATTTTGAAATAATTTTTGAATTCCCATATTTGTATTATCTATATATTGAATGACCACATTATTAACAAGAAACTGATGTGCCTTAATCATAGTTAATGTGTTATCTTCATAAAATAAAGTTATCATCATCATTGTTGTCATCGTCATTGTCGTCGTCACCATCATCATCATCATCATGGTCATCGTCGTTGTTGTCGTCATCATCATCATCATTGTTGTTGTTGTTATTTAACCTACCGTATCAACACTCAGTAGTTCCATCATTCTGAGTTTACTTCTTGGATATGTTCAATCTTTGGATACGTTAGTGTTTGTCATTGTCGGCCATGACATAACAGTTGTAGAAAATGTTTTATATCCTATTGTGCACCTACATCTATACACCACAAATTTATTGCATTAGGTAGGGCCAAGTTCATGTACTTAATTTGTAAAAGCACTCTAGCATATATTTAGTTTGCTGTGGTTCATTTCACATTTCATCTTCAAACTATTACAATATTGTAACAATTTTCCACTGCATGTTCAAATCTTAAATATGACATCTCATTGCTCCGTCGTTTGATTTCCAATCTTTTTTTTTCAGCATCCCTTTTCACACAAGTAAATCAACACAAAATATCTACATTCACTACAATTCAATTTCTTGTTGTCTTCAAACCATATAATTTAACATAAACATTAACAAATGTAGGATTTGAACAATATATAACAGGATGCTCATGAGGGACTATTCAGGAAAGGATGCCACTTGATTTTGATAGTCATCATTGTTTACCAAGTGCTTGTATTTGTTGTTTCATTTGTGATGTTGGCCTACGATTGTTTTCTTAAATGATAAAGTACTGACTTAATTAAAGCCAGGCGCTCGTTTCATTAAGGACTTCTTAGTCATATCTTCAATAATCCTCATTCTGTATAAATGTCACAACTGGAAACAAGTTCGTATTCCTCAATATCGTGTTTCATTTATAATATCGGCTGAAATTCAATTCAAAATTCAAATATGTATTGTACCAAAATCACGACAATATGACACTAAGATAATTCGCATACATGACTAAGATCGACTAAGATCATAATTGAAACAGGTCCCAGGTCTCTCACTGAAAGCTGCACTCTCACAGTTTTACCGTTTTGAGGACTTGCTTAATTTTTGTCTTTGAATAAGCTAATTTTTCCATAAATATCTGAAAATCAGTGATATAAGACTGCCGCCAAAAGATCAGATCACATTTTTTCATATTTACATTCGGAATTAAATAATTTATGCCTTTTAAAAGCAATACTATTATATTCAAGAAAGATAAAGTTTTTGTCGAAAATGCATATATATTTTATCATTCAGAGCCAATGATATTCAACAGGCCGTCAGAAATAAAAGTTAAAACAGACTCCTGAAATGGAACTGTGGCTGAATCCTTTGTCATTGGTTGAGTTCTTGTATAAGTTATGAAACATTGTTATCATTGTTTTTTAAGATTGAGTTTTTGCTGTGAATAAGGCTGAATACTACTTTCGCATGATAATGACATATCTTAAAGCCTACTTTCAATATGATTATAAGATCAGACATTGGAAGGGGGGTAAGGGGTTACAGGAAGTTTGAACACTTGAGATAATACGTTCACTGTAAACGTTAATTTCCTTATTTCATCTAGACATGTAAGTCACAGTAGCAATTTGATACAGGCTGCATTGTTTGGTTTCATAAGATTATTAAGTTTCAGTTAGTTTTGCAAAGTTTTAAAGACGATTAACTAAACCAATATTCATTAGCACATTAACTCAAGCAGTACACTGAAGCATGTATAAGAACTGTTCTAAACTAAAGAAGTACACAATCACATAAGCATTAAACAGCAAACATAAGCATAGGACTGTTCCTTACTAAAGCAGCAAACTTAAGCATAAAAAGCACACATAAGTATAGAAATGTCCTTTGCTAAAGCAGCACACATACGAAAAAAGTAGCACACATAAGCATAGAAATGTCCTGAACTAAAGCAGCACACTTACACATAGAGTATCATACATAAGCATAGTAATGTCCTGAACTAAAGCAGCACATATAAGCTTAAAGCAGCACACATAAGCATAGAAATGTCCTTAACTAAAGCAGCACACGTAAGCTTAAAGCAACACACATAAGCATAAAGCAGCACACATAAGCATAGAAATGTCCTTAACTAAAGCAGCACACATAAGCTTACTTTAAAGCAGCACACATAAGCATAAAGCAGCACACATAAGCATTAAGCAGCACACATAAGCTTAAAGCAGCACACATAAGCATAGAAATGTCCTTAACTAAAGCAGCACACGTAAGCTTAAAGCAGCAGACTTAAGCATAAAGAAGCATACATAAGCATAGTAATGTTCTTAAATTGAGCAGCATATGTTTGAAGAAATTGTCTGCAGAGATACTCATTGGTAGGGACAACTTCTAGTATAACAGGTGCATAGTTCAATTCCCAGTCTGACTGGATCATTCCAATGAAGGATCTGACTGGTATTCATGTATCTCACGAAAGATGAGAATGGTTGTCTAGTATCACAGAAAGTATCAGATTGGTTGTCTTGTATCCCAGGAAGGATCAGACTGGTTCTCCTGTATTGCAAATGGATTAAAATTGGCGTCGTGTAAATCAAGAAGGAACAGACTGGTTGTCTTAAATTTTATGAAGACCAGACTGTTTGTGTTGTATCCCAGGAAGGATCAGACTGAATGTCTTGTACCTCAATAATTTAAATTGGCATGTTGTTTCTCACAAAGCATCAGACTGCTGTCTTGTATCTTATGAAGGATCAGACTTGTTGTCTCGTGTCTCATGGAGGATCAGACTTGTTGTCTCGTGTCTCATGGAGGATCAGACTTGTTGTCTCGTGTCTCATGGAGGATCAGGCTGGTTGTCTTGTGTCTCATGGAGGATCAGACTGGTTGTCTTGTATCTCATGAAGGATCAGACTGGTTGTCTTGTATCTCATGAAGGATCAGACTGGTTGTCTTGTATCTCATGAAGGATAAGACTGGTTGTCTTGTATCTCATGAAGGATAAGACTGGTTGTCTTGTATCTCATGAAGGATAAGACTGGTTGTCTTGTATCTCATGAAGGATCAGACTGGTTGTCTTGTATCTCATGAGGGATCAGACTGGTTGTTTTGTATCCCAGAAAGGACAAGACTGGTTGTGTTGTATCTCAAGAAGGATCAGACTGGTTGTTTTGTATCTTATGAAGGATCAGACGGGTTGTCTTGTATCTGATGAGGAATCAGACTGGTTGTCTAGCATCTTATGAAGGATCAGACTGGTTGTCTTGCACTGATGAAGGATCAGACTGGCTGTCTTGTATCTCATGAAGGATCAGACTGGTTGTTTTGTATCTCATGAAGGAGTAGACTGGTTGTATTGTATCTCATAAAGGATCAGACTGGTTGCCTTGTATCTCATGAAGGGTCAGACTGGTTGTCTTGTATCTCATGAAGGATCAGACTGTTTGTCTTGCATCTCATTATTCTAGTTAACGATTGTGAAACAAGTTATTACAACATTATACTAATCACTCTCCTTGGCTCGGTTTTATTCTAGAGTGTGGTCTTGTGATGTGGGGGAAACTGGAGTACCCGGAGACAACCCACTTGTCCGGCTTGATGACCACAAACCAAACATCTTGTTTCCCATCAAGAATAAGACTGGTTGTCTTGTTTCTCATGAAGGATCAGACTGGTTGTCTTGTATCCCAGGAAGGATCAGACTGGTTGTCTTGTATCCCAGGAAGGATCAGACTGGTTGTCTTGTATCCCAGGAAGGATCAGACTGGTTGTTACAGGTTTTTGTAGTTGAAACAAGTCCTGCTTCATAATTATACTCAAACAAAGTAATTCCATGCAGACTAGAAGACACTGCTGATATCTTTGATAGAATAATATGCAATGAATTCATTGTTTTTGATTCTGCATGTTTAATATTCAACTTAAAATAACTCTTAAATGACACTTTATATCAGCTACTTAACTCTTAGAAAATGCAGTTTTGTGTAAGTTGAGAGCAGACTTTGTATGCATGTACTGATTTGGTAATTCCCCAATAGCATGAATAATTTTCATAGTAATTGTGTTGAATTGCTGCATGTTATATAACATGTACTATTAATGTATTAAGGTTGATACTGCATGTGACACAGACCAGATCGTTCAGATTTTTTTTTAAGTTAACAATGTTGTTAACAACATCGTTGTTAACTTTAGAATATTTTATGATGTACTCATATCCCTGAATAAATCAAGAACAGCTGAAATGCTGTCTAAAATCTTCTTACAAATACCACAGCGCATTTAAGATTTTTAAAATAACAACAATGACATTAGCAACATCGTTAAGTTCTGAAATATCTGCTATAACTTACTTTTGTATTTAGTACACTTCCACTGTCGTTTATTTTTCACTCGAGTTCCGATGTTTACAAGTGTTATTTATATAATGTACGATGTATAAATGTTTTAACACTTCAGACATCTTTTACAACTGACTGGGTATATGATATGCCCTACATATTTTGCAATAGTTAAAACCCACTTATAGTATAGTGACTATATTCGATAGTGAAAGCAATACTTTTTAAGTTGCAAAGCTATCGTTGTTTTGTAATAAGAAAATGATTCATTAATATGTGATGGAAAGTATCGTGTTTCAGGGTGTAATACATTTTTATTTAAAGACAGCGATTTGAAATCAAATATCTTTATCGTGCATCCACGGTGTACTGTTTACTGTTTAGGTCATGTGAAATTTAAGATCCATAGGAAACACGTAGTTATATTTAAAGTGATGCTCAAATTTAAAATCAATGTAACAAACATAAATATTGATTGATAAACCTTAAAAATAAAACTACTTACTATTAAAATAAAGCATTTAAGAAAAATAATAATAACTGATAACAAGATTGTAACTTGTAATTAATAAATGAAAATGCACAAATATTGAATGACTGGTGGGTCCTGAGAGATTTACAGTGATCAACTATTGATGTTTTATGCCAATAAACTCATTTTTCTTAGAACGTTAGTAACGCTTTTCGCCATAAAACATAAATTTTTGACTCTAAATATGAAAAACTGTGATCTGATCTTTTGTCAGCAGTCTTCTGTCACTCAGGTTTCCAGATAGCACAATAAAATTGGCTCATTCCCAGACAAAAACAATAATGTCTCACTTGAAGAGGACCACATACATTCATTGCAGCTTTCATCACACACATATCTCATTGGTGGAGTACCAAATACATTGGTCAATCTGTGAGAGTGCAGCTTTATTGTGGTAATGCTTATTTGAGAGTAAGATGCATCTTTAAGGTTATTAATCCTCAGTTAAATTTGAAGCTGAAGAATGATAAAAAAAAAATTATTTATTCAAAAACACAAGTTTATCTCTGTACCTGTTGTTGTATTTTAACTAGGTATCAACAGTGTTGTCAGAGCATAAAAACATTTGCCATTAGGCCATACCAAATTGTTTCTATGTTGACAGATAGGTTTTGAGATCCTTGGTTAAAAACAACAACAACACATTATATTTGATCAACGATCTTGCCAAATATTTTTGTGGACAAATAGGTTTTGGGATTCTCTATCATAAAACCAGTACATTATATCTGATCAACGATCTTGCCAAATATTTTTAATTTCCTTTTACTCTAATTCTGATTCAAGAACAAAAGTGTCAACAACATGCTTCATACTTTAAACAAGTATTCTTGACATTTGATATCAAAACAGGATGCATTCTGTGTGATTCCCATGATCAACGCACTTAAATACGAATTTTATTTGAACTCATTGTGCAGTGGAAATTTATCAAACGATATAGAATGGTCCAGAATGGACTAAAAGGAGGCTATGGTGTCTATATTCTAAATAGGACGTCCGTCATTTAATGTTGTTTTTATGTGTTTTTTTGTGGGGGGTTTTCAGGATAGCTTGCTTGATAGGTTTTCGTAGTAAGGGTGGACACTAAACATAAGAACAAGTTTGGTATGGTCTAACTCAAAAACCTTTCAAGATATTAAATGAAACTTTGTACAAATGTTGCTAGAGCCAAAATCACTGGCCAATATGCACATATAATATATATGTATATATATGAAATCAAGCCCATAACTTCTTTTTTCGCTAAAAATGCAATAGAGAAAAAAATGATGGATTGCAGGAGACCATGTAACAAACAGTAATTATGAAATATTTTAAATAACTACAATAGAGATGTTTTCATATTAAAGAGATACTTGGCAAATGTGGGGGAAGGAGTGGGCGTTGAAGATTTAAAGTAGTCTTAAATTACCCAAACATGGCAAAGATAAAAGCTAAAATTTATGTTATGAAAAATAGATTGCATCTTAAGCAGAAGAAATTCCTAATAAATCATGAATTGTTTGGACCAGTGCATCACTATGATAATAATAATATTTCAGTTTATACTAATTTCTTTAAGCTTGATTGTGACGAAAGCTGACAACTTATAGAATCAATTCGAGTCTGTTTCCGGGGCCAACTGGTGTCAATATTGAAAGGCCATGAGAAGTACCCCTCGTGGATATTGAACCCTAAATTCTCTTATGTATACCCTAATGATATTAAAATAGAAAGAATGAAATTTCGTACTTTCAGGGTAGGGACACTCAACTGAAAGCTCCTTACTTTGATTTTTCACTGTTCCAGTGGCCAGCTGATGTTGAAGGAACGTATAAATGCTGATGTCATCACTTTATAATTCCGATGGTCAGTCTTTCGTTTTAAGACAAATTATTTATTTTTCACGCTCCTCTGTTTTACGTAGAAAAATAATAGAGGTATTTTCATAGCCTCATTGTAGTGATCATTTTAATCATGGTGCAAAAACCCTAACCTTTAACCCTTTACCATTTTCCGACAGTAAAGAAAACAGATGAGAGCGTTGGTGTCAATTTGCTGTACTCTTGTTTTCAAAAGGATTGGCTGAGAAATTGCCTACAAGTATGAAGCCAGAAAAAGGGGGGAATATCTTACCTGCATGAAGATATTGCACATAAAGTAATCCAAATACTGCCGAGACTGCCACCACTAAAATGTTTTAATATCACTTAGTTTCCTTATGTAATCCTCAATTTATGACATACTTTCAGTGTAAAGCAGGAACATTATTCATAAACAATTATCCAGGCACAGAAAATGGCAGATAATTCTGCTAAGTCTTCACAAGGCAGATAACTCTGCTTTCCACTGATCACTATGACTCTTCCAGGAGTTCTCTCTTCCTCAGCAAGTTTCCTGGAATCAAACAATTAAGAAAATGAGCCTTTTGTCAATATCATAACTTCCCCAAACCAAATCATGTATTAAGTTAACATTGAATAGATGATGTCTGCAATATTTTAAAACTTCCTTCTCTTAGTTTAGATCATGTTCAAACATTGCAGATTATATGGCAAGCATTTCAGTTATGATAAAAAACTATAGAAACTAAAGAATTATTAAAAAATTATATCTAAAATGAAGGAAGTATGTACTAGTGTTACTAAAATTCATACAAATTTATTTTTTTATTTCATACGTAAGCAGAAATGTGATAGAAAGAACTACAAAAGACCGGTTTAAAACTTGTAGCGTTAAATTATATTTTGAAATGCATAACCCACTGTCATAACCAATCCCTTTCCTTATTGTTTAAATCCTAGAATGATTATAATTCGTAATAACTTCAGCTATGACTTATTAACAAAAAATAATTTTCCCCAAATATGTGTTTCTAATCCATGACCTTTCTTTTAACATCTTTGTCAATAAATACACTTTAAGTTTCCACAGACATGCTTTAATATGAATTTGAGTGGGTTTATTGCAATTGACAATTGTTATCTCACACGGTTTAAAACATAAAAGTACAGAGGTTCAAGGACAAGATCATGTATAAAGGTTGAGGTATAAAGGTTGAGGCCATGCATTTTGTGAAATCTTAACAAATTTTGTTGACATATTTGTATTGCTTTGCTTTTCAGGTTAGAAGCATGGCGGTATATCATGTGCATCTGCATTAGATCTAACTAAGGGAAAACTACAAAGATGTTTACATATTAACTGCAAAGATGTTTACATAAATAATAATTTTTCAACCATGGGTATGAATCATCAAGTTCAGTCATAATAGTTTATGATACAATCCAGTCATATGAAATATTGTCATATATACCCTCCATAAATTGTTTTGATACAAAGAGCTAGATGTATATGTTGTGTAAGCTGCAATGAATGTGTTCAATACTACACTGACTGGTGATGCAAGCCACATGCTGTGTATGTGCTCCTTCACCAGTGAGATATGTGTGTGATGCAAGCTGCAATCAATGTATGTGGTCCTCCACCAGGGAGATTTATGTGTGTGATACAAGCTGCAATCAATGTATGTTGTCCTCCACCAGTGAGATATGTGTGTGTGATGCAAGCTGCAATCAATGTATGCTGTCCTCCACCAGTGAGATATGTGTGTGTGATGCAAGCTGCAATCAATGTATGTGGTCCTCCATCAGGGAGATTTATGTGTGTGATACAAGCTGCAATCAATGTATGTTGTCCTCCACCAGTGAGATATATGTGTGATGCAAGCTGCAATCAATGTATGTGGACCTCCATCAGGGAGATTTATGTGTGATGCAAGCTGCAATCAATGTATGTGGTCCTCCATCAGGGAGATATGTGTGTGATGCAAGCTGAAATCAATGTATGTTGTCCTCCACCAGTGAGATATATGTGTGATGCAAGCTGCAATCAATGTATGTGGTCCTCCATCAGGGAGATTTATGTGTGATGCAAGCTGCAATCAACGTATATGGTCCTCGATCAGTCAGATATCTGTGTGATGCAAGTGGCAATCAATGTATGTGGTCCTCCATCAGTTAGATATGTGTGTGATCAAAGCTGCAATGAATGTATGTGGTCCAAAACCAATGATATATGTTTGTAATGCAAGCTGCAATCAAAGGATCAGGCTATCCACCAGTAAGATATTCATGTGATGCATGATGCAATTTATTTATGGGGTACTACACCAGTCAGAAATGTGTGTGATAAAAGTATTGGGTACTACACCAGTCATATATATGTGTGTGATGAAAGTGTGGGGTACTACACCAGTCAGATAATGCAGTAATGCAAGCTTTTATAGAAGTTTGATTGTTACAGTACAACAGCTAGATAATTTTGTGCAATTCAAACTTATAATGTAATATTTGTTGATGCCTTTCCAACGCAAATTAATTAATTTTGTTCTTTTCACCTTGTTTAAAGTCAAATTTATATAACACTCCTTTAATTGCTTTGATATGAATAAAAAAAAAGTTTTATTGTAATCAGTTAACATTTCGAAACAGTACATTTTCAAACCGAGCAATACTTAGTCATAGCCACAACAGTTTATTAAAGGCACAGAGGTAAAGGTAAACAATTAATAATAAGTGAGACTAATTGTAAACATTTTACACCTGAGTATTGACTTTAATCCAGATCTGCCCAGATCTGCCCGTATAAGGAGTCGAGACATTCAGATATAGTAACATACCTATCATACCAATGTAATGGGATAAGTCTAATATCATGTGACCATACCTAGCCATGATGGTACAATTTCATTCATTTCTTTACTGTCATATTCATAATGTTTGATGAAGAAGAAAATATATTACAACACACTAAAACTTTATTACTTTATATAAGCTGTTACATTCTTGTTATGAATGTTATTTTTGTATAAATTGTAAAGTCATGGTAGATTTTTTTACCCTAGATATGAGACACCTTATAACAAGGTTTGCGATTTTTGTAAAAAACAACAACAACAGCCTGAAAGTCTGTGTGATATGGCCAAAGTAGGCACTATTATCTTTAAAAGGATGAGAAATACAATGCAGCATTAAAGTGACACTTATATTTAAAATCAATACATCCACATGTACAACAAACATAAATTTTGACTGATAATACTTGAATTTGTTACTAAATAATGCATTTATAGGAAATATAAATTACTGATAACAATATTGTTACCCTGTATTTAATAGCCGAAAACGCACAAATATTAAATGAGTGGTGGGTCCTAAAAGATTTACAGTGATCAACTATCGTCTCATTAGGACGAAATACCATGTTTTCTGCACCTTTCTTTCAAATTAAACACGGTATCCTTCATAAGAACCATTGTTTTCGATAATTTAAAATATTTATCCTTTTTGATATTAAAATAAAAACAATTGTATTAATTGTAGTAAATCTTATTTAGAGGAAGAATGCATCTTTTTACGCAAGTTGTTTAATAGCCAAGGCATTTGAGTGTCTCCACACAGCTATCAGCAATGTCATGTGCAACTGATAACAAACAATTGGGTATCACCAGCGCTGATACTGATAGGATTGTCGAAGTGTCATGTCATCCAAGTGTACAGTGGCTTTCGAGATTCCCCATGTTTACCTTTGCTTCTTTTAATAGAGACTGATTCATTTACTGGTTCATGTAGCTTCTGATTCATTTATAATAGCTTCATTTTAAAGATGGCTATATTAAGCTGGTAATGATCTACATTGAGTTTCTTGGATAGAAATCAGCACAAGCAGATCCAGGGGTAGGGAATGGGGGCACAGCAACCCCCCCCCCCCCCCGAACCCCCTTGAAATATTTTAAGTTTACTTTTTATTTCAATACAGGACAAAAAAGTAATAAACCCAAAATGCAGCGTTTCGGACTAGAAATTGAGTCCACCCAAACCCCACTACCAATACGTTTAGCCAATAAAATCTCGGTTCTGAGCAAGGGGCTCAAGCCAAAAGCTTACACCAATAGGCTACGCCCCCTCTAACGTCAAATTCTGCACAAGCCCCTGACCAGTGTTCTTTTTCAAAGGAAATAAGAACATACTTCTGGTAAGGCTCAAACCCACAGCTACTTGTGTGAGAGACAGACACCTTTCATCTTGACAGTACTTATGTAATGTGCGACGTCAAACATGGCCAACAGATCCCTTCAGAGAAAAGCATGCTTGACCCTGAAGGGGTCTGCTGGTCTTTATATACCATAAATTCTCAATCCACACAGAGCCTGGGCTTTGCTAATTTGCACATTACCAACCAAGTAAACATACATACTATGAACTTACTTCCATCTATAATGGAATGGTATACTATATACCCACATCCGCAACAGTAAGTTGACCATTACATTACTTTCCCCTCCGAGAAGACTCGTCCCGAGTCTTGGCCTGGGAAACTCAAAGTTAAGGCAACTTTGTTCTGGCAGTTGTCGATATCCCACCGCTGCCACCATTTGTAACGTGCGAGCCAACAAACACCAACAGATCCCATCATAGAAAAGCATGCTCGACCCTGAAGGGGTCCGCTGGTCTTTATATACAGTTAATTCTCAATCCATAAAGAACCCAGGCTTAGAAGGTTATTGTCATAATTGGAGAATTGTTTTAAAGTTATCATGTGACTAAGCTTTAAAGGTTTAAAACTTCATATTAAAAAAAACACACTTAAAATTATTTTTTTCTTCTTCTTTTTCACTTTTTTTTACCAAATGACTGTAATCGCCTATTTCGTAGGTATGGTCCGGTCGCTTAAACCAAATGTAGTTGTTTTTTGGTCTGAACAGAAGCTTGATACTGCCAACCTATCTTTGAAAAAAGTTATAACCTTCACCGTTTTGAAGTAGATAACTAATGCTATAATCAAATATGTGTCTGACTTGAAGCAATAGTGATACACAAGAATAATAAGGTTGCACTAAAGTTCACTTCAGGACATTATAGATCTTAAGTGTGTCAATGTCTCATAAATTTGATGTAAATCAATGTTTAATAGATGCAACAATACATGACATCGCCAAGAGCTCAAAGGTGGACAAACATTTTACTGGACATTAGTCTTCAAATAACCCTGGCTATCAAACACAATTACCCTTTAACAATAGGTTGTTAAAGTTATAAAATCCACTTAAGTTAGAGATGTTTGCTATTTGCATTACCTAAGCATTAAAAATAAGATACAAAATCACTTTTCTTTTATGTTTGGAAATGTTTGAATATTGGTTTATCTTCTTATGAAAAACAATGTTTATTTTCCATTGCCTGTTCTCATTATGTTATTAAGTTTACATTTTGCATGTCATTAGATGCAAAATACCTACACTAATGTAGTAACTATCCATGTACATACCATTTTGATGTAATTGCATTATGTTGTTGCATGATGTTTTTATTTCAATTTGTTGCTTTAGCATTTTGATCATTGATGTCATTACAGTTTGATATCATTGCATTTATGTTGTTATTGAATTGTGTTGTTAGTTTATTTGTTGCCATAGCATTATGATCATTGATGTCATGACATTCTGATGTCATTGCGTTATGTTGTTATTGAATTGTGATGTTATTTTATTTGTTGTCATAGCATTATGATCATTGATGTCATTACAGTTTGATATCATTGCATTTATGTTGTTATTGAATTGTGTTGTTAGTTTATTTGTTGCCGTAGCATTATGATCATTGATGTCATGACATTCTGATATCATTGCATTATGTTGTTATTGAATTGTGATGTTATTTTATTTGTTGTCATAGCATTATGATCATTGATGTCATTACAGTTTGATATCATTGCATTTATGTTGTTATTGAATTGTGTTGTTAGTTTATTTGTTGCCGTAGCATTATGATCATTGATGTCATGACATTCTGATGTCATTGCATTATGTTGTTATTGAATTGTGATGTTAATTTATTTGTTGCCATAGCATTATGATCATTGATGTCATGACATTCTGATGTCATTGCATTATGTTGTTATTGAATTGTGATGTTATTTTATTTGTTGCCATAGCATTATGATTATTGATGTCATGACATTCTGATGTCATTGCATTATGTTGTTATTGAATTGTGATGTTATTTTATTTGTTGTCATAGCATTATGATCATTGATGTCATTACAGTTTGATATCATTGCATTTATGTTGTTATTGAATTGTGTTGTTAGTTTATTTGTTGCCGTAGCATTATGATTATTGATGTCATGACATTCTGATGTCATTGCATTATGTTGTTATTGAATTGTGATGTTAATTTATTTGTTGCCATAGCATTATGATCATTGATGTCATTACATTCTGATGTCATTGCATTATGTTGTTATTGCACTTTGCTTTCATAGCATATTGTTGTCATGGCATTATTTTGTCTTAAATTGTGTTGTGATTGCTTTATGTTGCCATTACATTATGTTGTCATTAGTTTGAGTTGTCATTCATGATCTTGTCATGCAATGCCGTAAGTTGTGCATTAGGTTGTCATTTTATTGAATTGTCATTGAATTATAATGATGCATCATTGCATTCATTTTGTTGGCATTATGTTCTGTTGGGATATTGCATCATGTTGCAGTTGCTTTCATTGTCATCACATTTTGCTGTCATTACATTTTTTTATCATTGCATTGTGTTGTCATTACGTTTTTTATCATTGCACTTTCTTGTCATTACATTTTGTTGTCATTACATTTTGTTGTCATTACATTTTACATTTTGTTGTCATTTTCATTACATTTTGTTTTCATTACATAGTACACTTTCTTATCATAACCTTTGTTGTCATTACAAAATTAGTACATTTTGTTGTCATTACATTTCGTTGTCATTACATTTTGTTGTCATTACATTTTGTTGTCATTTTATCTTATTGTCATTAAAAAATACATTTTATGGTCATTACATTTATGTGCTGCTGAATGTTGTAGTTCACAATCATGGACTCGACAGTGTGTTTTATTTTAGCAAATAAAACACTCCAGACATCCAGACATTAAACTTGATTCAAGACGTCAAGTACACATATAAGTTAAGGGAGATGTGTAAAGTTTAGTTAAGATTTATTATACAATAATATATGCAGTGTACTGTGTGTAAGCAGATGTTGCAATATAAGTTATAGCTATTGAATTCAGATAAGTATTATGACATTTAAGCATCAATGTGATATTATTATTTCTTTCCCAAATAGTGAAGAAAACATTCCCTCATTAGATAGTTGAAACCAATCTTTCAGTAAATTACCAATATGTTTGTATAATTACTGTTTTACCAAATCACAGAGACCTGTGGTCACAATTTCACCATGATTTCACAAAGGTAATGACTGTATAAGGAAGGCCTTGTGAGGCTGGGACCGGATTGATGTCAGTGACCTCTGTGGGAATATTTGGGGGAGACAGGACAATTATAAGCCCATCTGAAACCTGTCATTTAACAAATAATTATGGCCAATGTTACATTATTTTCCCTTTAAGGTTGATAAGTTTGGAGATTAGGGTTGATTGTACTATTTGAAGGTTTCATGTTTTTCTGTTTTAGCATATTGTTTAAGTTTTGGTAGTTAGAACGATTGTGTACGAGACTAGAATGTGCAATTTATTTTGATATTGACTAATCATTTATATAAATTGTTTTTGGAAGGACTTTTCACAAATTTGCTTATAGAATGACAGACAACCCTTAAGTCTTCATGCACTGGTCTAATATGTTGGTGTTTACATAGTTTAAAAGCAATATTAAACCAAATATATTATTTTCAGTTTTTACCATAATTTTATACACTCACAACATTATTTTCGTATGGTTCAAGTTATATAGCTATATAGCGCAAATCTTTGGGTTAACGCGAGAAGGGACCAAAGCCTTCTATATTTTAATGTTGCTTAATACTTTCTGGAGTTAACCCCACAAATTATTATGTTTACTCTGTAAACAATTTTATCAGTGATACAAGGAGATATATGATGCTGGATATTTCCCCAAGCAAAAACAGAGGAAAAATGTGACCAATGACAAATTTTGTACCTTGATTTTATGCAACAGCCTGATTTTAATACTTGTATTATTAAGCAAAAATCTCATATATGTATGTGGATATTAATTACTTATATCATTAAGTAAAATTCTCATGTTTTTATATGGATATCATTTACTAATATTATTGAGCAAAGATCTCATGTATTTATTTGGATAGCATTTACTTAAGACAAAATATCATGTATTTATGTGGATATCATTTCCTGACATTATAAAGCAACAAATCTTATTTTTACTTACTCTATTAAGCAAATGTCCATGTATTTATTGGGTAATCTTAGGTGGATATCATTTACTTACGCCATTAAGAAAAAATCCCATGAATTTATTTGGATATACCTGATGGGTAAAAATGACAGTTTAGTGAACTAAGATTGCAAAATCCAGCCAGAATTCACTGTTGATAGCCGGGTGAAGATGGGGCAGCTTAAGAGTCATTGAACCTATTGGTGAACTGACCTTTCGCTAAATAAAATGTACATCTGACTGATATTCCTGAATCCTGATAATATGTGTATAATCACAATTATATCATAATACCAGCAATGCATGTAGTTTTTTACTTTTTAACTATGACTATTTTTTGTATAATTATCTGCTATAAGAAGTCCTTTGGTCTTCAAACAATTACTTGTCATGCATATATACAATAAAATTATTAATAAAAATGAGATAAATAAACTTTCATACTTGTTGTAATTTCTTGTAGGCTTTTAAACTCCATACACAAACACAAATTTTTCTATTCCATATATATACAATGTCTGCACTTAGAGTTATATTCTAGTTAAGTATACTTTAAATTGACTGTTATAAGTGAGTGCATGCACTAAGTCATATATATACACACAAGTATACCACGAAAAAATATGCATGCTTGGTTTTGGCAGGTATGCATTTGAACATTGTAATGTACTCATTATTATCAATTACAAATGACTGTGACACTCGGTAATGTGCCCAATGTTTACAAAATGAGGCGAGTTATCATCCTAAGTCAATATGGTGTGTGTCATAAATACACTTTCTATCACGCTGATCAATAAAATAATATAATCGTAAACCTATAATATATCCGTGATTGATAAATAAATGTTATTGTTTGTGCTAAGTCTTTGATTAAAACTGCACCCTATCAGTCTTTTATATCGTATAGTATATCAAATGAAGATGTTATCTTTGCAATTGTGTTGTATTTTTGACAGTTAAATGTCTAGATTATTATGTTTGATTTATTACGTTTAAAATATTGAAGAGCAATATCGTACCCAAAATAATGGTCTAAATTGTCCTCTTGTGTAAAAAAGTAATGTTTTTTAGCCACCTGCACAATTTACTGTCAACGTAGATTTAAATTGCGGGTTGTTGGTCATTTAATTTCTGACAAGATTTGCATAATTCCGTTCAAAAATTAATGTTTTATGGTTTAAACCATTACTAACGGTTTAAGAAAAAAGCGTAAGACATGATTTTTTAACTAAAATATAAAATTCTGTGATCTAATTTTTTTTTGTCAGCAGTCTTATATCACTGGTTTCCATGGATTTTCTCAAAAATTTGCTCGTTCCGAGACAAAAAATAAAAAAGTTGTCAAAACGTTCAATCTGTGAGAGTGCAGCTTTAAGAGATCAAATAGGGACAGTTTCAAATTTGAAAGTGAAATTGAGACAAAACGTTATTAAAAAGTCAGAGAATACAAAAACAAAACAACTACAACTACTACTTCTTTTTTTTTTTTTGGGGGGGGGGGGGGGGGGGAGTGTCATTTTGGCAATGTCTCTTTTTATTTCCTTCTCTATTTTTCATCAAATCTGTTCACTTGAATTTATTATTCAGACCAATTTCTGGCATATTTTCATATAAAAGTTGTCAAGCACCATTAGTGTTTTTTTACATTCATCTTAGAAAAATGAAAATTTTCAATTTTTAAAACTTAAACATAAATTGTTATATGAAAACGACCACGATAATGCACTGGTGGGGGAAACATATTATGGTTTTCAGTTTCTATGGAGAAGTGTCTGTGAAACTGGTATATTGTCCTCATTTGATATTATCAAAAGGAAATGATTATGTTAAACGATATTACTTGACTCATCTGTCTGAGTGGAAGTTTAATGTTGTTTCTGTTCATCCTAACCTTATTTGATCATTTGCTTGTACTCATATCCTCTGATTTCAGATTTCATTCTTCAATCATCACGTTTATGTTAATATAATCCGGTAGTCCTGCCAGGGCAGTGTAGTAGGTCAGAAAGGACACTTTTGATTCACATTGGATGAGCCTAAGTGGGGCACGTGCAAGGGTCAATGTTAAATTTTTACTGTGTATGATTGTGTTTTTTATTACATTCAATACTGAAAGAAATTGTTCAGAATATCTAGGCTGTTATCTAAAGTGTCAAAATTATATGTATTTATTATCTGAAAATTGACTCTGTCAAAGAAAAGGGCACTGCATGGGTGTAATAAAAAGGCAGCAGGCTGCTGGGAAAGGGCAGTGGGGTGCCCCACCCTAATATTTAGCCCTAGCTAGAGCAAATATGTGGTTATGAATATGATGTACCCTGCAATTATAAGCTTCTATGAACTCTATTTTCAGTTCTGTTCTGTTCCCTTTTAAGACCATCTATTTTAGAATGACAGTTCCAGGCTCAGGAATTATTTGTTTGTAACCAGATTTTTTTTCTTCTATATCATTCTGTAACACTGTTCTTAAACATTTTAAAGATCCTATTAAATCTAACTTCCTAATCCCATAAACACTGATGGCTTAAGTCTTATTTTGAGACTCAGATTTAGAAACTTTAGATCTTAAATTTGTTGTAAAAATGTTATTATGTTAGCAAAGATGTAAAAACTGTCTCAAATAATCTGTTCTACAATCAGGCACACAAATTTTGTCAAAATTGGTTACATTATATATATTTTGAATCATTTTAGATGTCAGAAACTCAGAGTCAAGATATTTGTAAATACAGACCCTTGAGTACTATTTTTACAGTATGATGGTGATACATTCTTTATGAGTACATGTCTGATTGCATGTTTGCCATTTTGCTTAATTATGCATGAGTTGTGTGGTATGTTTATTGGAATCTTTATACTTATGTGTATATGAACTATATTTAAGCTCAGATGATGTATTTTTACAATCTGTTTCTTGTTTGTTTTCAATGCAATTGTCAATGATGAACTGCCTTGCACTAGCGTTATATTTCCATTAATAAGAAACATGAGTCACTGTTATATAACTGGGTTTGGTCAAAATCAAGTACGTAACAGGTCTTTAAAACAATACATGCTCTACTGTGGTCGACATGTTTAACCAACAGACATGTGATCTCATATCTCTGCCATTTAGTTCACAAGTGGTCACAAGACAGACTTTATTTACAATATGTTCGCTGTTCAATTGTCAGATCGTGCAGAGCAATAACTCAATACCAGATTTCTGAAATGAATTCCAGTTAGTCATTATACTTTTTTAGATAGGACTCGTGATAATCTTCAAAATGATAAGAAAGGTAAAGTGATATTCAACTAAGGAGTGCTATGGACAAAAAAAGCAAAAACATAGTTCTGTACTTTTATAATTGATTGTACATGCTAATAAAGTACACCAGACCTTATTACAGACTTGTAATAGAGTTTGAGTTTTCCATCATACAAATAAATCATTGAGTGAGAACATACTTTTAATTGCAGTATTTTGCACAAACCAGCTGTTTGGTTTATTATATTAACAAATGAGTTACTGTTATACAAAGCTTTGTTCTTGAAATCATGGATGACATAAAATTCACACCACTTTGGCAATTTGGTGTAAACATCTCTGCCTCACATGAGTAAATAACATTTACCAAAGTCGATGTATTACAATCTTTAACCCCATCTGGGAATATATACCGTACTTTAGTTCAATGTTATATTTGAATAAAAATGGCCTGCATTACGAATGCAAATGTTTAACATGCAAATAGTTGAAAATAATCCCAAATCTGTTTGAAATCAAACTCTGCTTGAATGCTTGCTAAATTAAGATGACTCAAGACGCTATTAAAGCTAATGAATAAGCATTTTGTTGTTTGAAATTATTCTCCTCTTAAGTACATGACTTGAAGAATCTCTGCTTAATATCAAGTCAAGTTGGAAAGTAATAAAGTTTGTAAACAGAGCTATCTGTGTACATGACCTGTCTATATTACTACAATGTCAATTGATATATGACGAACCATAATGAACGTTGTTAAACATGAACACACCCCTTATGGATATGGGTACAGGAGATGATAAAGATTACCCATATATGGTAACAATATCTGTCCATTGTCCAAAACTGTAATGCATATTTTAAACCATAAGTTACAATGCACATTTAAGATGATATCAGAGTACATGTAGTTGAAACTTGACAGCCTTAAGGGGAAAATAATGCAATTGACCATCGAATGTTAATGACAGAATTCAGTACATGTTAAAAAAAAAATATCTTGAACCTGAGTGGTGATCTTTCCATTAAAATGTGATCATGTATTTTATGTGTAATATTTACAACTATTTACGTATGATGTGCTGTCAACTGTGAGTCAATAAAACTGTCCGCTCTGGGCCAGCTATATTGCTAGAGTGATTGAAGCATGTCAATAACTTACGATCACAATAATTGATCACCTGCATTTGTAACACATGATGTGACATAGTTATGGTTAAATACCCAGGTCCTGTAATATTATATATTAGTATACCTAATTTCAAACCAAATAAGAGTGTTTGCATAATATATAAAACAAATCATCTCCATATATGTAAAACATGATGTGACACAGTTTATAAATTGTTAAATACCTAGACTTTGTTATATAAATTACGCCTTATTTTAAACCATTTAAGAATGTCTGCATTCATATATATATACATGTATTTTGTCTGCATGAACATGCTTCTCAAACCATGCAATGACTAATGTAGTCTGTATAATGGTTTTGTCAATAACTTGCTTGCAGAGCATTTAAATAGAGATTGAATATTATATACTGTATAGAACAGTTAGGATCAGTCAATATACATTGGAAATATACTCATATGCATGTATAGCTATGTGATGTATATTGTCAGTGACCGTACTGCTGTCTGCATGTTATCCGGTTAAATATTATAATTGGTATATGTACATGTACATTGTATGGTCACCATAAATTACAGCAAAAATGTAGAAAATATATGAAATATGACAAAGATATATAATAAAGCATTTGCATCAGTTTACATACGAATAAAATAAAAACTACGCATGATGGAAACAGTGTCAACAACATATACATACCTTTAACTTCGGTGGGTACACACCCCTTATTCGACAGAGATGTCAACTGATTTCGAACACAAATTTCAAAATAAATGCGTAATGTTTATATTCAAAAACACAACAATCATATCCTTTCGTGTATACAAGGTTAATTCCCGTGCATTGACAGTAATGACAAGCTAAAATTGAGTGTGAAGTTTATAAAAAAATATTGTAGGCGGTCTTACGATCACTGACTCATGACCACATTTTTTTGGTGCTATAAATAGAATGTTCAGGCTCACGACGTCATTTACGCATGAATGAAATGCCTTTGGGGTTTTCCGATATTGCGTGTTATGATTGGTCAATTTTTAGTAGCAAAATTAGCCCGGTTTATATTCGTGGTATCGCTTCATACTAATATCGGTTCTATGGTGTAATGGTTAGCACTCAGGACTCTGAATCCTGCGATCCGAGTTCAAATCTCGGTAGAACCTCATTCTTTTTGTGTTTTCGCTCCATTCGGTATTGGAACAGAGTACGAATATCACAACATTTCAGTGTAATTCATGTAAATTGTTTCAATAATTTTCATTAAGATATATTTTATTTTACTTTTCACTATTCTTTTTTTGGCTACCAAACAAATTCTGTTCTATTTCAATGTGCTGATACCTCCATGTCAGATAGATCACAAACAACATGTGCCACTACTTATTTCATTCATGAACATAAACATTATGTATATGAACATAACATACAACACTTCTATAAGGCGGAAAAACATTTTCAAAAACGTGATGTTTCGACAAAGTATTTGAAGTCAACATTGAAATAAAATTTATACCCATCATGGCATCAGCTGGGAGTATTGTTTTGTTAGAACATTTTTTTCAAGCCTTGGACATACCCATACCCAGAATTTGCAACCCTAATCAGAAACATATTATAGATGTTATTTATCCATGCGTTGATTTTTTTAAATAATTTTCAATGACTGACAACCGCGAGAATGAAGCTACAGTGGAACCACATTAGCTCAAACTCACTTGGCTCAAACTGGATGTAAAGGACCAATTTCTTTATACTGAAGATAAGCATTCCCGCTTGACTATTTCTCTGAGTCTCAAGGTAATTTGGGCAGTTCCTGGGAGTTCCAGCCAATGGGGTTCAACTGTATCAGTACAAACTATGTATAATCATGATTTTATAGGAACTTTTAAGGGCCACTGCCCATAAAAATTGTGTGCAAAATAGTTCAGACTGGAACATTATTATGATAAACACTAAGATTTGTTGAATCCTGCCAGTGGTGGCTGAAATAAAGCCTGGACAAGAAAGTTGAAAAAAGAATACATACACAGGAAAATCAAACAGCATGTGCAATATCAGTGTATACCACATGAAAAAATATGTCACAAATGCTACTTGGGGAGGCAACATTTTGCTTCGAATTATGACTGAAAACAAAGATTACTCTAAATTTACTTTTGTTTTACTACACCATTTAAATGAAACAAAGGGCAGTCTATGCCGCTTAAGGAGCCTCGCCTTCGTTTTATTGCCAGAGTTTAATGAGGTTATTAGTTTCCTCAAACACTTCAACAAACAGGTTTCCATAATAATGTTTTGACAGTGCCACATCAGGCGGCCGTTTTGTGAAAAGGGTTTGTCGAAGTGTTTTAAGAAACTAAACTCTCATCAAACTGTAGTAAAAGACTGAAGGCAGCGCTATGCTATGTAAGCGGCGTAGACTTGGCCATGTTTCATTATGATGAATAAATAATAAAGTTATCTTTGTTTAAAGTCTTCATTAACAGCAAAATTTTGCCTTCCGACGTAACATTTATGACATAATTTATCAAGTGGTATACACACACTGAATATTATCTATCAGTAATATGATGATGATATATGCACATCTTTTATAGTCTTATGAAGCTTCCCAAAAGGTGCTGATTGGAAGCCTGTAATTGCTGAGAAAAGTCCTGGGGATGTAAGTATAGGACAGACTTAAAGTCTTCCCGCAATAGTTTTTCAGAGAGGATAGAAACATATTGGGCTCTCCAAATGGCTTATCCAGTATTTTTTTCCATCTGCTTGCAAAAAATCTTTGGAGTAGCCCCAAACTGTAACCGATACGTGCCAAGATGAATTTTTAATAAAATCAGCTGGTTTCATAACAATTATTGATAAACAAAAATGTACTACGATACTTATGATTATGAACATTGCTTTCATCTCACAGGTTTATTGCATGTGTTAAAATAATTAATGAAACCCGATATTAGTCAATACATTTCCATTTTCTGCACAATTATCTGTAATCATCTTTTCCCCTCAATTTGTCACCAAAATTTATTTAAGATTCTTCTTTCTTTCAAATTCACTTTAACATTGCAATCTTATGAACATATTTAAATAAAGTGGTGTTTTTGAATTTGTTCTATTCTTATGGCATAACATAATACGTCCAATTTCGAACTACAGCATATTAATTCTTTCAATATGTCACGTCAAAAAGTAGATGAGGAAAGTGGTTCCATATAAGCCTTTGGATTTCTTCTCAACTCTATTTGTATATGTTCTGTTGTACAAATATATATATATTACAAAACAAATACTGTTCAAACCAAAAAGTAGATCTGTCAAGACCTGCTTTTCAATTGCAGTTCTTAAGTCTGTAGGCCTACGTCCCAAAAACCATAACAAATCCTTCTGTACAAGCCCTCCGACAAATTAAAATCAAAACAGTTTCCAATTAAAAAACATTTATTGACTCTACACAGTTAAAATAATATAACATAGTCAATATCATAAAACACAAAATGAATATCACAATAGTTTTTTAACTCCAACAGGTTGCTTTCATCAAAATCTGGTTAAAATTGGATCAATTTATAACATTTGATATCTTTTGGCATAGCATTTAGATATTAAGATCAACCTGTAAGGTAACTAAATATGTTGAAATCGTAAGTATTTGAAGTACATCCTAACACCAACCAAGTTCAAGTATGGTATATAGCCAATATATAAACAGTCGAAACCTTTTGGCTTGATTTCCGTGTTTACTAGAACTGGATGTTAAGGACCAATTTTGTTTTTCTCTGTTTAAGCATTCCTGCAAAGCTCAATATTTGCGAGGCTTGAAGTATTTTGGCTGTTCCGTGGGGTATTGAGCCAACAGATTTTGACTTTAGTTTCACATGAACGCAGCAGAGTAAATGTCAATGCTCCTTAGTATTTGTTAAGCCAAACAAGGGGCATAAATCAATAAATGTCTCTGGGAACATGTCATGATTTATACCAAGTTTCATTGGAATATGTTGAAAGGTTTTAGCAATACGGCCGAGGTCATTGTTTTTGCTCTAACATGACACCAAGGATATCACAGACAAACTTAATGTAGAACTTCATATGAACTGCCAATTTCTCAGATAATTCTTCATTTGGAGCAGATATTTACTATGTACTGTAACATTCTGATTTCAATAATAAACAAACATTCAATCATCAATGACCAAAAATGTTGTGGGTTAATGAAAGATCTAAACTTTGAATCAGCTCCCAATCTGGATGTTTATAAGCTAAAATATAACTCAAAAGATCCAGCTGTTGCAACGATGGAATAAGGCCTAGTCCCTGGCAGCTACCCAACAGGATAAAACAATTGCAGAGTGGTATAATTAGACTTTTGGATAAACAAACCTGAATTCTAACACAAGTGCTTGGTATACAAAATTCAAAAGCCCTGCAGTATAAAATCCAGATCCAGAGAGCATTTTACCAATACGGGACTTGAGGGCTTTAGCTAATATAGACCATCGGTATGTTTTGACCATCCGTATGTATTGACTATCGCTGTGTACAGACCATCGGTGTGTACAGACCATCGGTGTGTATTGACCATCGGTGTGTACTGACCATCAGTGTGTACAGACCATCGGTGTGTACAGACCATCGGTATGTACAGACCATTGGTGTGTAATGACCATCGGTGTGTACAGACCATCGGTGCGTAATGACCATCGGTGTGTACTGACCATCAGTGTGTACAGACCATCGGTGTGTATAGACCATCGGTGTGTACAGACCATCGGTGTGTACAGACCATCGGTGTGTATTGACCATCGGTGTGTACAGACCATCGGTGTGTACTGACCATCGGTGTGTATTGACCATCCGTGTGTACAGACCATCGGTGTGTATTGACCATCGTTGTGTATTGACCATCGGTATGTATTGACCATCGGTATGTATTGACCATCTGTGTGTACTGACCATCGGTGTGTACAGACCATCGGTGTGTACAGACCATCGGTGTGTATTGACCATCCGTGTGTATTGACCATCCGTGTGTATTGACCATCGGTATGTATTGACCATCGGTGTGTATTGACCATCGGTGTGTATTGACCATAGGTGTGTATAGACCATCGGTGTGTACAGACCATAGGTGTGTATTGACCATCGGTGTGTACAGACCATCGGTGTGTATAGACCATCGGTGTGTATAGACCATCGGCGTGTATAGACCATCGGTGTGTACAGACCATAGGTGTGTATAGACGATCGGTATGTATTGACCATCTGTGTGTATTGACCATCGGTGTGTACAGACCATAGGTGTGTACAGACCATAGGTGTGTACAGACCATAGGTGTGTATAGACCATCGGTGTGTACAGACCATAGGTGTGTACAGACCATAGTGGTGTACAGACCATAGGTGTGTACAGACCATAGGTGTGTATAGACCATTGGTGTGTACAGACCATCGGTGTGTACAGACCATCGATTATTGCTGTTTTTATTTCATAGTATGAAGAAAGGTGGTCTTGAACCACTCGCATCACCTGCAAAGATACTGACTGTTAATTTATCTATGCAGAATGAATACAATGATTGATAAAAATATCTTAGGTTGTTATTTCAGCCAAGTCTATTTTATAGGTTGCAATATTATTATTTATTTTATCGGATTACTGCCTATTGGAAATCATCTACTGTCTCAAGTCCCTGATATGTCCCTGCCTCCTGTAATTGAAAAACAGTTATTGAAAAGTGCTTATAGGGTCTCATTATCTATTGGCTGCTAACAGTCAATGTACTGATAAGCCATACAATGGCAGGCCTTAAATGGCTTGGATTGACATGAGGTAAAGGGCTAAGACAATGTACATTTACATTGTAACCATCTAAACAATGCATATATCATACAATATATATTTTTTTCAATATTTCAGAGTTGTTATAACATTGTTTTCAAAGGTAATCGGTTTACTGGTCAGTTGAAGCAAAGTTTTTGCAAAATTCTGTAAATTAAAC